>NC_056747.1:961374434-961386934 GCF_019279795.1 Protopterus annectens
ATATCTTTTCCCCTCTATGCAGTCATTATAGTACCATTATATAGCAACCCAAGACTCTTCCAGGTAGGCATGGTGTAATTTATTCTAACTATAAACACCTGCTCTTACAACTCAAATTTTTCCAATTAAAAACCAGCACTGATCAAAAAACTGAATTATGTTACTCAATTTCTGTGTAGTACACTATGCACTCATTCTTACAGAGCTTGCATTTTTCAGTAGGTATCATTACAGGTAACAAAAAGAATACATTACCACGCAGAATCCCTATCTGTAGTCTCAACCTTTAAGTAAAGAAGCATTGTTGTCTCATTTATGTATCCAAATCTGTTGCCAGGTAACATGAACAGAAAGTTAAGAAAAATGCTGTTTGTTCTTTTCAAGAGATTCCTATCCCAGGTAATTGCTTATTCATCATTTTCTAAATTTACTCTTTAGTATTCAGAAGTGGCTTGGATGGGACATGGCTGCTAAGGTTGCTTAATATTTGCATTGATGTAGTGTAGATTTTCCAGCTATATTAATTCTGGCTTAACTGGTCAACTTTCACAGAGTGTTCTCCAACAAGATTGTTTTCCTTCAGAGATGAAGGAGGCAGTCTTTGCAATTTAATGGAAATGTGCTTATGAAAGCATTTTTCCAGTCATATAGTCCCTTGTTGATAGTTCATGCAAAAACAAATCAGTGTGCAGCACTATGCAACTGCTCAGAATTAGCATGTATCAGGTTAATTTCTTCCATACATTGTAATGCCCCGAGAGAAACTGAAAAAAAATGAAGAACTATTATTCTGCCTTTATATCTAAAAGAATAACACAGAAGTTATTATGCTTTTTAGGAATAACCCAGCATAATGGTTCTGCACACAGACATAAAGCAGGGTACTTTCTAGCAGCTAAGTGTAGCAATGTCTTTTGGCTTTTCCCATTAGGGGTCACCACAGTGGCTCACCAGTCTGTAGAGTGATTGGCAGTGGAGTTTTTACAGTGTTGAATTGCCAGCCCGGCGCCCAGTCTTCACAGAAGACACACCCACATACACATGCTCCTATCTGCATGTGTTTTAAAACCCAATTGACCACAGGGAGGGCATGCAGACTCCGCAAAGAAGGCACTACAGCTGAGAATTGAACAGGAGAACCTCTTGCTGTGAGGCAACAGTACTAACTGCTACACCACCATGGCCTGCTAGCAGCTAGGTATGAAATATGCTAATTTGATTAAAGTCATGCTGACTACAGAATATGATGTTAGAAAAATACTTTGGTCATAATTCCTCAAATACCATCCATAAATAAAATGCAGTCATTATTTATCCTATCCATCTGTGTGCATGTGCTTTGATAATGTATAGCTCAAAAATGTACAGCCACAGGGCATAATTCCTGCCCTTATTCCAATTTTGAGGTTTGTAATTACAGACCTCTGAACTATAATCACAAAGGTGGGAAAACATATGGTATGTGCAAGTTTGTATAACTTAGCATATTTCCCAGTGCCACCTAGTGACTTCAAAACAAGGGGAGTGGGCTGCAGAAAGCAAGTGAGTGGATGGGTCTAATTGTAATGAAGTGGGGCTCTATCGTGGCAGGTCAGTAACCATTATCTTAGATCAAATAAAAGATAGGGTCCATCATTTTCATCCATAGACTACCTGAGTACATACTCATTATAGCCACTTTATTGACTATATACACCTCTGATGTCTGAGTCCTCTCAACAAGGCCAGTCTTAGGTGAAATGGAGACCTAGACAAAGGATTCCTTGGGCCTCCTTGTCACATGCTTGTGCCCACTGCACCACCCCAGTGTTTTTTCCATCATGGCACCAACCCATCCCAATACATAGTTTCTTGTTTTTTCATATTTTGTCTTACCTTTTAGCTGTTTCCACCATCATATTAACACATCCTAACTGTATGCCATTGTAGTATGTGTGAAGGAAGTAACTGTATTAAGCTGGGGGTCTAAGGCTGCGAGACCTCCAAAAGCCATAGTATGCCAAATGCTCTGAGGTGTATCTTAGAGCCCTTTACAACCTTTTCATCCAATGATAACCTGAATAAAGAATCATGATAAGAAAAAGAAATTCAGTCCTTTTTCTTTCAATGAAAAGTAAGTTGTGTCTAAAGTTTAATGTTCAATGCTAACAAAACTGTAGTTGTAAATAAATAGAGAAGAAACATAATAGAAAAAATATATAACTTCTATCTGGGAACATAGCCTACCTCTCTAGCACTTCAAAAAGGTAGTTACCTTCTTTGCACCTTTCTGATGTTAAATTAGGATGAAAGTAAAAGTACAAATGACCAGAGGCATCCATTATACAGCCATGGGACTGAAGGAGGGACCAGAACACCTGGATAAAACCCACATAGAGAAATGGGGTGTATGTGGACTCCACACAGAGTGAATCACAGGCAAACACTCAAGCAGAGAACCAAGTGCTTTGAGATAGCAATGCTGCCCAATGAGCCACTGTGCCAATAATCAGCTGCTATTACACATATGTGCCTAGAACACCATGGATAGCCACTTATTGTGTACAACGCTGATGTTTGACTGTGATGGAAAGTGAAAACATGATGGCCAACTTGCTACTTTTAGATGCACAGCAATCCCTTTCCTATACATGCAGTGATTTTCATCACAGATAGACCACACACACACATCATTTGCTGCAAATTTATTGACTGTGTATACTATTGATGTCTGATTGTATTAAAAATAGCCAGAGTAATGTATTTCAGATGGCTTCACACAAATGCACACTATTCTGCCAGATTAATGACTGATTAACCTGAGCAAGTAACACAGACAGCCCCTGTACCCCGTGGTTAAAGCCAAATGTATTAACTCTGTATACTTCAGATATCAGATTGGGTAAAATAAAAATAATAACAATTGATTGATCACAGCAACTTATTTAACCTCCACCCCACCCCCACACACACACACAATTGTGCACAACAATTACAACAAACAGTGTAGATGTCTACACATCAGATGTCAGACTGGGATTAATTGAATCCACAAATATTGAAAATAGGAGAGAAAAAGAGTGTTCACAAAATAAGTTGACAGTAGGATTTTGGGTCCAGACCCTTAAGAACAATAAGAACCATGAGAAGTGTAGCTGACTGTACCAGAACCCTGTGCCGGTACCACAAACCAGCTCCCCATCCCCAGCTCTTTAAGTAAAGAGCAAAAAAAAAAAAAAACTTCACTGTATTTCAAATCCATGACCTCCCACCCCAGTTCAAGGAGAAAAGGCACTTCAGCATCACAGGCCTAAAGAAGATGCCCTATGCTGACCATCTAAAAAAACTCCACCTATACTCTGTTGCATATTGTCTACTCAGAGGTGATCTCTGCTTAACATACAAGGCCATGTCAAACCCAGAGCTGTTGGACATGCTAGACTTAAAGAAACACTTAAAGAAATCCCAATCCCTTAGAGACACACGCTCCAGGGATCTAAACCTTGTCATCACAATGAACAAAACATGCTGGAGGGATAGGTTCCTGACCCAGAGACTTCCCAGACAATGGAATAGACTACCCATACATGTCAATTAGAGCGCTTCTTTGGCCCTCTTCAAAAGGAACCTTGATGATCAGATGGGAAATAGGAAATTCACCCCAGGGACCACGTCAGTTGCCCTGCTAGACAGGGGACGAGGGAAGTAATTACTGGGGGAAGAAATAGACAGGGAATTGTTATGGCTAGGCTTGTATAAACCCTAGGGCCGATAGCCTAGTACCAACCTATGAACCTATGAACTTCACTGTATTAAACTGTATTAAGCCAATGTCTACATTTTAGAGATTGGCTTATGACATTTAGAGCCATGGACCCCCACCAGCTCTTACAAAAACAGTAAAAAAAACTGCCATTCCTTCTTCTGACATACTAACCAGCTGGCCAGATACATGACACGCCCCCTTCCTCTTCTTGCCCCAGCCATTCAGGTCCCATTTCTGTGCCTTGCCCTGATCCTTCTTCTGCTTCAGCTCCGCATATAAAATATATATCTATAAAAAAAAGTACTTTCAAAATGTAGCAAACAGTTGGTCTGCCTGCATAGAGCACTATGGTCCTCATGTCTTGGTTACAAAAAAACACTTTTTATATTAAACTGTAGCAAATAAATAATAAATAAATGTTTCAAATGTGTTTCACAGCTTAACAGTGATAAATACATATGAGTATTTTGATTTTCTTTTCCTTAGTCACGCTGTTTCATGTTTCAGTGAGGCTATAAAACAAGTTGGTGGGACATCATGAGCTTTACCTCCAGAATGGAGTCACACACACACACACACACACACACACACACACACACACACACACACACACACACACACACACACACACACACCCCAGTAGTCTGGTTATGTGATTTACTTAAAGTCCCCTAATACGCAGTGAGACATCAAAACTCATTAGTACTTTAGTACTTCATAACAGAAGGGTGGTAAATTCTTCTGTTAATGCCTGAACAAAAAGTGGATTAAAATAGAAATTAAATATTTTGGGGATAACTGTCTCATTTCATGTTCTTCTTCAGGTATGCAAAGCAAAACCAGCGTAAACATGGGTGAATTTTAGAAAGTAAACCTAAAGAGAAAATTCAGATTTTATTTTGTAATAAAATGTCAGAAAAATGTTTGTAGACATCCTGTGAGGATTACTGAAAGTTGATAAATTATAGTCTCAGCCTGAATGTCAAGCAAGCTGTTGTAATTAATTTTCTGTTGTTTGAAACTACAGCTATATTGGACTTACTGATGGGAAAATTGTGGTGTAAAGTATTTTTAAAGTAATTTTGGTCTTTTAACCTTAATTAATTTGAATTAATGTTACATTGTATTTGCTGTTGTACATTTTTTTCCTGTCATGGTGGTGGTGGGTATTGCGAGTATGAGGGAGAGAGAGAGAGAGAGAGAGAGAGAGAGAGAGAGAGAGAGAGAGACTGAGAATGTTTTATTTGTTGTTGTTTTATGGTGGTGTGCATTTGCTGGCCATTGACTTTTTTTGCCATTGTCCTAGGCTCCACTTAATTCTAAATCCATTCTGCTAATACTGGTCTGGAAGAAGGTAATAACGAGGTGAGATTTTATCTCATCTTGCCTAGTTGCACAGTTAGGACATAAGTAGATTGACATCAACAGCAGACTGCATTAATATTATGTGTTTGCAGTGAATATGATCAAATAACCAAGTGCTTCATAAACAAGGATTAGGAAGATTACAAATACAGATATATTGCTGTAAGAAAATGCTGCCAGCAGGCTGCTTAAGGAAAAACAAATGATGCTTAAAGGAAATGTTTTTGACAAACATCTAAGCTATCCAGAGGGAGCAGCAATTTGATCTCAGCTGATACTCTACAATAAGCTCTCTGTATGCAAGCTTGCAGACAGTTATAGTTTGCTATGACATACCAGCATTGCAAATAGTTTCCTTTTATTGTTTAATAACCTTTGATGTTAACATTTACCTGTGTTATTTCCAGTAAGCACTGTGGCCTTCCTAGAACTTATGCAGTATTTTTATCTTACAGCATGCATGCCATCAGGATCTTGATACAGCAGCCTGACAAATAGCCATATGGAGGAATTATAAACATGCATTTCTAATGTCAGTCATCACTATTCACTACCAGTTACGTATTTCTGTGTCAGAGTCTAACCTCATCACACAGCTGTCTACAAGACAGTGCACACTGCTTTGGGCCTAGATTGTGTAGTGTTCCCGATGTTGAGCTACAGAAAAAACAGAAAACATATGTTGATTTTAGTGATTCTGCTCAGAAGTACTTTTTCTATTATAATTAGTTTTATAAAAAAATTTAATATATTCCAGAGTTCATTTACAAATACATGCAGATGTGTGACACTCAATTCAAACTGTTGTACCTTACAGGACTGCATTTTAACATTAGAATGCTGTCAGTGAAAAAGTTAATTTTTCAATAAAACTACTATCTGGTATTTACATTGCCCAGTGACAAATATTTAGTAAATAAATTGTCGATGGAGTCTTAATAAAGATGTCACTTATTGTTATATTTACAACATGAAAGAAAATGATTTATTGTCAACAAAAAAAAATCATGCTAGCATTACACAGCTGTAAGACTTGCAGATTTTTTTAATATAATTTTGTTCCTATCTTGGGATAGTTGAATATGTATACTTAACTTAGCTTAATGAATTTCCTGACCAGAAGCTTTATGACTGGAGCCAAAAGGTGTGAGCATCATTTAGACTTGTTGCTTCCACTATGAATGGATGAAGGTGATTGCACTGAGGAATCGAATCCTGAACTGCATTTGCTGAAAAAAACTTCTGAAAAACATTTTAAGTGTTTTTGCAGGGGGGGCATGCCCCTTGCATCCAATGATGTGGGGGGCAAGTCACCCCCCCCAAACTTACATATACCAACTCCACAATCACACCAGTTCAAAGAAAAGATAATTTCCCCCAAAATACAAAATGTAGACTACCCATTATGGAGTAGGTCCTCTTATATGCTCTCCAATCCCAGTAGAGTTGCTGGTTCTCCCTGGGACCAACAAATAAAAACAAAAGGAAAATTATTTTTATTTGAAATAATCTACTGTTGTATTCCTGTAGGTATTTTGCAGGGTGGCAGCTAACCAGAGTAGAATGGACACATTCTAAAAATCAGGCAATAAAAACATAAAGCAATCGTTCTTTAAGTTTTTTAAGTTGTCCAGTTCATTCAAAGTAATGAGCACTTTTGTCTATCAGATTTCAACAGATGTAAAATTGATTCTGATTGTGACAGACAAAAGCGCTCATTACTTTGAATGAACTGGACTTTTTAAAGCTCAAAGAAGGATTGATTCATGTTTTTATTCCTTGATTTTGAGAATGTATACATTCTACTATGGTTAGCTGTCTGCCTGCAAAATACCTGCAGGAATACAACAGTGGATTATTTTGAACAAAAAGGATTTTCCTTTTGTTTTTCAAAAAAAAGGGAATCACTTCCAGCACAACTCAACAACAGTGATTTAATGTGAAGGAACTCTACTTGACAATGTGATGAAATTTGGACCATTGAAGCTCGAGTGTTCAATTTTTGTGGATTACCCAATTTTTTTTAGGGTTCAGCCTATAGATTGGCTTGCTGAGTCTGAAAAACTTGGAAAGCTCAGCTGTGCAATGGAAAACTACAATGCCCACCAAAATATATTGCACATTAAAGACAGTCAGGTCACAGAAAGAGGTCAATGTTTAGAGTATCTGCTGTAAAAAAAATAAGTACTACCAGGAGTTTGTTTTACTGAAAAACAATTAAAATGTTTTGCCACTAAACTGACTCAGTAATGGCAGCATGCAAATAAACAGCTTTGCTTTGATTCAGTTATTCTCCATAACAGCACCAGCAGTTAGTCAGTTGTCATGTAGCATATCAGTCACACTGAGCTACATCTGCAATTGATGAGACTGCAGATAAAGGGGTGGTACACAGGGCGGTGACCTCACTGATGAGTGCTATCCCTCATATAGTAGTGGAGATACAATGTGTTGCTACTCATGTGAAATCAACATTAAAGATGCATTCATGGAAGCAAGGACAGCCTGAAAATGAAATCTTCAAATATAGTCACTTCTCCCAACTTGTTTCAGCAACATAGATAAGCTGCACAATTTCCAGAGAGTCATCCTGGGTAAATAGGTCATGGCACAAGTGTGACTTTTAATTACACTTATTGTTAAACTGGGGGGCCATGATTTTTGATGTTTTTGCACTATGATTAGTTCAATCTACAAGAAAATGCTTGGAAAATGTGTGGCTACAGACACAGACCATGCTTTAGTATTCTTATGTAATGTAAGAAAGGCTTTATTGACACTTGACCCTGTGGTAAAGGATAAACAATTTGATGAATTCCTTTAAAGTGGATTTTGGAAGGCATCTATGTTCGGATACCGAAAACAATAAAACACGAGTGGCTAAATCTCGATCGGAAAAGAGCAAAACAAAAAAGCAGCAAATAAGGACATCATCAAAAAGAAATGCATCTAAAGGCCATTAGTTGGTCAACATTGCAAACAAAACCAACCGAGGTGGGGGGGGGGGGGTTGTTCCCACCACATCCCCCTTAACTATATATATCAACTCTGAGATTGCACTGCAGTGGAGAATAGGGTAAATTTAAAAGGTTTCCCCTCACTTACCATATGCATTGCATTACTTCATGGTTCTTGGCCAGCTATCACCATTCGATGAATATATTTTCTTTGTTGGCCTTGTTCGCTGCTTTCTTGTTTCACTCTTTTCTATTCGACATTTAGCCATTCACATTTTGTTTTCGGTACCTGAACATGGACCCAGTTTTGGGCAGTAAGCTCCACCAGAGATTTTAGAAAACATAATTTGAACAGTTTTATTATTATGACTATCACTGTATAATTATGCTGAAATGGGAGGGTAAGCACTGATCTCTATCAAACAGATATTTTGCAGAGACTGAAAACAGACTGAAAACATAAAATGTACTCTGTGACCAAGCTGGAAAATTATTGCTATCAAAATTCATTAGAAACTATAAAATTATGACTATAAATTGAGTCTGAGGCATGCATTAATACTAAACATTACTTAAGTCAGAAGCTAGTCGTCAAAAAATTATTACTGATACACAGGGTTATTGATATCAACTTTTTGTTGAAGATTTTGATAGCTGTTTTATAACAAGAGAAAAAAAGGCATCTACTACTACTTAAAATGTGATTTATTTATTCAAGATCTGACTTTTCTTCTTTCAAATGTTACTATTAAAATCTCTATAGGTAATCACAAACTCTCAGCTTGAGTGAACAGATATATTATTGCAATCTAGCAGGGAGACATATTTTCATTTATCAGCCCAGCAGTATTAATAACCATACTGAGTCAGATTATTAGATGGGGCACACTATAATGTAAAGCTGGTTCACATGAGAAAACATGGAAAATGCCTGCACATGATTCCGGGATTATAGCACAGCAAGCTGATGAAGGGTATGTTACAGTACACTGAGCTTGCTGCTGATGTACAGTGTATATAAAAATGATCAGCTTAGCACAGACAATAGTATTAGTGCAGTTTTGCAACAGTTATACAGTGCACCAGAACTGTCATCTGACAGTGCATTACAGTGCATTTATAGGGGTTTATAAAAAAGACAGACAACACTGCAACATTACCAGATCTAACAATTCTGCCTTTGTAACACTCCCAGCAGAACCTATCCCTAAATATATAGTTCTACCCCTCATACAGATCATATAACTATAAAACATTTCAGACTGTCCTCAGTGTGTCCATAGCTGGCTTCATTCCTTTTTTCATTAATAGATGATTTTTTTGCCATATGTTTCTGCATTAACAGCTGCACATTACTAATGTCATTATCTGCTGTGATGTGCAGATACCTTCTGCCAATGTCTGATGTTACATACATACCCCATGTCAGTGTCTGACATGATATGCACTTGCCCCTTGTTGGTACTTGCTGTGTTGGGCACTTATTCTATGTTGGTGCATGTTGTGCTGTGCCTGTACCTCATGCTAGTACCTTCAGTGATGTATATATACTCCATGTTGGTGCCTACCATAATATGCACATACTTTATGTCAGTGATTACAGTGATATGCAGATACTCCATGTTGGTGCCTGCTCTGATGTATAAATAATCCTTGTCATTGCCTACCATGATATGCACATGCCCCATATTTGTGCCTGCTATGATGTGTACATACTTAATTTCAGTGCCCAACATGATATGCACATATTCCATATTGCTGCCTGCTGTGATGTGTATATACTGCGTGATGGTGACTACCATGATATGCACATACCCAATGTTGATGCCTACTGTGGTACATATGTACTCCATGTTATTACCTACCATAATATGCACATATTTCATGTCAATATCTGTTGAGATGTGCACTTATCCCATGTTGGTACATGTTATGCAGTGCATATACACTATGTTGGTGCCTGCTGTGATGTGCCAGTACATCATGTCAGTACCTTTGGTGATGTACAGATACTCCATGATGGTGTCTCTCAGATGTATACATACTCCATGTCGGTTCCCATCATTACATGCACATGCCCCATGTTAGTGCCTGCTGTGATGTGTATGTACTTCATGTCAGTGCCAACCATGATATGGTATGCACATATTCCATATTGCTTCCTGCTGTGATGTGTTCATACCATATGATGGTGACTACCACAATATGTACATGCTTCATGTTGATATCTGCTGTGATGTGCAAATGCATCATCCTGGTGCATATTATGCTGTGCCTGTACCTCATATCAGTACCTTCAGTGAGGTGTGCATATACTCCATGATGGTGCCTGCTCTGATGTATACATATTCCATGTCATTGCCTACCATGATCTGCACATGCTCCATGTTTGTGCCTACTGTGATGTGTACATACATCATGTTGGTGCCTACCATAATGTCATGCTCATACCTCATGCCATTTCCTGGTGTGATGTGTAGTACATACTCCATGTCAGTTCCTATCATGATATACACATATCTTGTGTTGGTGCCTGTTGTAATGTGCACATACACCATGTTGGTGCATGCTGTAATGTGCACATCCACCATATTGATGCCTGCTGTGATGTGTATGTACTCCATGTCAGTGCCTACCATGATATACACAAACTCAACATTGGTGCCAGCTGTGATTTGCACATACTCCATGCTGGTGACTACCATGATATGCACATACCCCATATTGGTGCCTGCTGTGATGTATTCATACACCATGTTAGTGCCTCCTGTGATGTGTACATACCCTGTGTTGGTGAATACTATAATATGCACATACTTCATGTTGGTGCCTGCTGTGATGGGTACATACTCCTTGTTAGTGCCTACCATGATATGCACATACCCCATGATGGTGCCTGCTATGATGCGAACATACTCTGTGTCATTGCCAACCATGATACGCACATACCCCGTGTTGGTGCTTTCTATGATGTGAACATACTCTCTGTCAGTGCATACCATAATATGCACATACTACATGTTGGTGCCTGCTGTGATGTGATCATACTCTGTATCAGTACCAACCATGATATGCACATACCCCATGCTTGTGCCTGTTGTGATGTGGACATACTCTGTGTCAGTTCCTATCATGATATGCACATACCCTGTGTTGGTGCTTGCTATGATGTGAACATACTCTCTGTCAGTGCATACCATAATATGCACATACTACATATTGGTGCCTGCTGTGATGTGATCATACTCTGTATCAGTACCAACCATGATATGCACATACCCCATGCTTGTGCCTGCTGTGATGTGAACATACTCTGTGTCAGTTCCTATCATGATATGCACATACCCCATGCTTGTGCCTGTTGCGATGTGAACATACTCTGTGTCAGTTCCTATCATGATATGCACATACCCCGTGTTGGTGCTTGCTGTGATGTATATATACTCCATGTTGGTGCCTACCATAATATGCACATACTTCATGTCGGTGATTACGGTGACAAGCACATACTTCATGTTGGTGTCTGCTGTGATGTGTACATACTTTATTGTCAGTACCTACCATGATTTGCAAATCCCTGTCTCCTAATATACCTTGCTACCTGGGGGAAGGTGACATCTGAAAATGCCTAGTGAAATGATTGGAGGGAAACTTTCACATGCAGCCTCATGTTTCTGTCAGAACACTGCCAAAAGACCTGAGAAATGGATGGACGACCTTAGTAAAACACCACTGGGGATTAATCCATTTCCAAAATGACCTTCTGTTCCCTATGTGTCACAAGCCCCTCATGAATAGAAGATACTTAGGGTTGTTTCCATCTTCCGCCATGTGAATGATGACTACAGCAGAGGAAATGCATCCCTGGCTCCATCATTTGTAGGTACATGCCAGGGTGTGAATGTTATCTTTCTCAGTTGACTACGTGAAGCATGCCTGGAAATGACCTAATCTACAGATGCATTCTACTGAATCAGGTGTTAATAGCATAGTGACCATATTCATTACTGAGGACTGCTCTCCACAGATCTCCTACTGAGCAAGCATTGCTTGTTGGCCCAGAGAGAACAAGATCTACTGTACCTTCCTGTACCTGTGCCCACAGCTCAGGCCTGCAGTTTCATCCATTTAGGTGCAAGATCATACCTTTAGGAAACATGGGTTAGTGCAAGCTCTAAGCCCTTTTCAGTTCTTTCATCTATTCACAGCATGTTTGGCCAGTAAGCCTCTGAGTGTTGACGCCCTCTGTCCTGACTCTTGGCATTCACAAGTTGTATGCTTGTCCCCACCTATTTTGACTGTGGGCAAGCTTGTCCCTTCTTGAGCTGGGTGGCTGGGAGTCTTCCTCTCCCTTAAGTAATTTTGATTAGTCTGAGGACCCAGAGATTATCTCTCAATCAGATAAGCACAGTGCATCCTCCTTACCCTGTATG
>NC_056747.1:961391934-961449434 GCF_019279795.1 Protopterus annectens
ATCCATGGCAGCAGAGGATATTCCCTTTATACCCTTGGGGGGCAGGTTTTGTGAACTGGTTATTGAATAAGATTTGTGTGCAATTTTCTGTTGGGTATCAGTGATGTGACTCAAGAGACCATTCCTCTGATAGTTATCAAACCTATTTGTGGCAGTGGAGAAGCACCGAGAAGTGTAGCCTCATACCTGGGAAGTACACTGGTTAGTAATGTTGGGATTGAAACCCCTCCATTGCTATCCTGATAATTCTTCCTCATAAGACCCTCAGACAAGTGTCATGAGGCAACTGTCTAGAAATGGAGTTTGTGGCAAGGGTGTACTCTTTTAGTATATAAACTTGCTCCCTTTTAAGACAGACCATCTGCATTAGCTTTAAACTTTCCACATTTTAATTACCACCACGTAATTATTGTACAAAATTGAATCTACCCACAGATGGTGTTTTGAAAGACGTTCCAGTACTTCTTCATGGCCTGTCCTGCTTCCAGAACCCATACTAAAAATAGCCTTCTGGTCTTTGAACAATTCTGTAGTTTCTGCTTTACAAAATTATGTACTAACCAAAAATGATTGTCTTAAGAAATGTCAGTACTTCAGAAATTAATCCCCTTGGCATCATGATCTGAGGCATAAACTGAAAACATTTCTAAAGAACCTAAAACTGATATGGTGTCCTCAGAAGTCAAGGCTCTGTCTCTCCTATAGCAGGTCCTGAACCTGGGTAGGAAACAAATGCATCTGTTTTGTTGTAGCCCAAAACATGAGCTTCATCAACAAGAGCTACCACCTCAGTATTTCCTATAGTATCTACCAGGAGAAGGGATCCTGCCAAACCTCAGGCTCAATACACATGAGACATCTCATTGATGAGGTTCAGGTACACATGAGACAGCTCATTGAAGAGGTTTAGGTACACATAAGACAGCTCATTGATAAGGTTCAGCTACACATGAGACAGCTCATTGATGAGGTTCAGGTACACATGAGACAGCTCATTGATGAGGTTCAGGTACACCTGGGACAGCTCATTGATGAGGTTTTGGTACACATGAGACAGCTCATTGATGAGGTCCAGGTATACCTGAGACAGCTCATTGATGAGGTTCAGGTACACATGAAACAGCTCATTGATGAGGTTCAGGTACAAATGAGACAGCTCATTGATAAGGTTCAGCTATACATGAGACAGCTTATTGATGAGGTTCAGGTACACATGAGACAGCTCATTGATGAGGTTCAGGTACACATGAGACAGCTCATTGATGAGGTTCAGGTACACCTGGGACAGCTCATTGATGAGGTTCAGGTACACCTGAGACAGCTCATTGATGAGGTTTTGGTACACATGAGACAGCTCATTGATGAGGTTCAGGTACACATGAGACAGCTCACTGATGAGGTTCAGGTACACCTGAGACAGCTCATTGATGAGGTTCAGGTACACCTGAGACAGCTCATTGATGAAGTTCATGTACACCTGGGACAGCTCATTGATGAGGTTTAGGTACACACGAGACAGCTCATTGATGAGGTTCAGGTACACCATTAGAAGCTTTACAACTAGGAAATGCTGTCATGCAGCATAAATGTGAAATCATTTTGTATTGATCCATAGCAGATGGCAGTATTCATCAAGGTTACTATCATACCTGACCAGTATCCCTTAAAAGTTATATATAAAACATATAAAAATAAAAAAAAAAAACAGCTCATGGACTTAATAGGAACAAAAGAAGCATGAACACTGGTAATCCTAAATCACACCACTGTTTTATTCATGTAGAATTATGTTAAAAAGCATCCAAACACATAAAACTAATAAGCGCTTTCATCTTAAATCATTCCAAAACTTCTTCAAATAACAAGAATTCATTCATTCAGCCATTTTATACAAAAAGAAGTTGTATGACCATTTTCCGCCAAAATTTTTAAAGTGACCTAGTTGTAAAAAACAAGTGGTGGTTGCCTATACATAGTAAAAAGGCATTGTTGCTATGTAAAATAAATAAAATTCAACACTTTATTTTAAAACACAAAAAATTAAACTTAAATCCAGTGTCTTTTAATGTTAATAAGCTTTTAGCTTCAATATACTGTTTATTGATGTAACACCATTTAAACAAGGGTAGTTGTGTGCATTTAGGCATAATTGCCATAGGAGTGCTTTCCTTTCCAAGAATAACTCCTAAGGACCACGTCTAGGGTTTGGACTCATTTTCTTAAGCACAGTAGACTTAAAAGAGTACTCTGGGAAAGTGTTTAGATGTCTAAACAAGGCATTAACTTTATTGCCCTTTCTGACAGCATAAGAGTGTTCGTACAGTCTTTCTTTCAGTGTCCGTTCGGTTTTGCCTGTGTAATATGCTGTACAATTTTGACACAAGGCAGCATATACTACTCCTTTTGTCAGGCAATTAAATTTACCACTAATCCTGCAAGTTTGCAAATTAATAAGGCATGTGTTAGTACACAATATATCTTTACAAAAATGACATGTTCCACATCTAAACATTCCATTGTTGTGTGTGTTATGTGCATGTTTGTGGTTGGTTTCAAAGAAGTGTTTTAAATTAGTATCTCTTCTATAAATAATAGTTGGCTTATTATTCAATTTTCTTTCTGGGTCGAAACATTCATGTGCAATAGACCAATTCTTGTTCAGTACCCATCTAATAAATTGATGGTCAGTTGAATGCACACAAATAAAACTATAATTATTGGGGGTTCTAGTCTCAGGGGTAACTAAAACATCACTAGAATTAATACTGTAGTCTTCCTGGTGCATGTCTCTAGTCCCTAATAAAATTGGTTTATATACATTGTGTCTTCTTTTGTAAACCACCTCATCCATAGAGTTATTAATAAAAGATTTGGGATAACCCCATTTTAGGAACATGTTCTTAAGATTGTTGCATTCATCAAGAAAATCACCTATTGTTGTAGTAATCCGGGCCACTAGAATGAACTGGCCCTTGACTACAGCCTTTTTTGGTTGACTGGATGGGAGGTAGAATAATGAAGAAATGAATTAGAATTGGTGGGCTTCCTGAAGATTGTGGAAACTAATCTTTTATTTATGTAGTCCTTGGTAAGTTTCACATCTAAGTATGAAATGGAATCTAGACCCACCTCATGGGTAAACTGTAAGAACTCTGTATTATTTTTAATGTATTCCAAGAACACTGGTATGTTCTCCAGGTTACCTTTCCAAAAAATAAATATGTCATCATACCAAGAATCTTCACAGGTACTGTTGAGAACATATCTTTCTTCCCATTTAACCATTACCACATTTGCATACAATGATCCACAAGCTGCTTGTCAAAAGTTAAGTAATTGTTGGGCAACACTAATTCGGGTAGTTGTGTAAACACATTTACTCTGTCTTGGGGCAAATTTGCATGCTTGTAAAAAAAGTCGGTAAACCAAAGTGTGTCTACATCATGAAGGATCATGATGTCTAGGTCTTTTACATCTATGGTTAGGAGAATCATTGTGTCTTCAAATATTAAGTTGTTACATTTTTCTGAAAATAACCAGGAATCCCTCCATAGGTGATCTATAACTAAAATTGTCTCTTTTAAATGGTGGTCCAGAAACTTAGCCAGAAGAGAAGTAATGGAATTTCTAGCATCAATAATAGGCTTCATTGCATACCTCTCAAGTGTACCTCATTACAAGGAATTCACATCATTTGGGGTCTTAAAATATTCATGTTCCTCGAAATTCCACATTGAAAGGTTCCATTGCAAATTCAGTGTTAGGAATTTTTTAACTGATATCCATGATAAATAGAAAAAAAATCATATTAATTCATTAAAAGATATTTATGGTAAGTAAGAACAGCATATTTTAACCATCTTATGACCTTCCTAGCTGAAATTGTTAGCAAGCTGTTAATATGTGTTCCACATTTTGCCCATTTGTTCCTCATTATGAAGGCTAGTGTTCCTCATTTCAGAGATGGAAGGTTGAGAGCTATGCCTCATTGGTGAATTGTTCAAGTTTTTATGGATCTTTGGGATACAGAAAAATTGTCAGTATCATAGGGTTCTTGATGATGAAGAAATTAAATTCATTCATATTAATTTGTCCCTGCATCAACATGTCATCTTAGGCAACATGAATCTTTTAATAAGCAACATTCACTTTGTTTTTTGACACTTGAGCATATGTGTCCTCTAAAAGAATGTTATATAATTTCTCATAGTATTGTATGTTATTAATGAGAACAACCCTTCCCCCTTTATCTGGTTTCATGATAGGAATGTTACAATATTTTAACTCATTCATTAAAGTCATTTCTTCATTTGTTACAGTACTATCATGTGCACAAACATAGTTGGATAAACCAGATCTTAAGACAAGCTCAAACTTTTTTTTTCAAACATGTTCAATATTGGGTGGAGGGATGGATTATAAATACTAGCTAAAGAGAGATTGCTGTGTCTAAAGGAAGTATTGCTGGCATAAAGCAGCCTCAAGTTAAATTTTCTAGTGTATGTTTTTAAGTCTATTAGAACTTCAGCTAGGTTAGATCTTTTTGCAGGAACAAAAGTGAATCCTTTAGAAATGAAATTAGCATGTGTTTGGTATACAGGGTAATTCAAGTTGTCAGTTATGGTCTTACCAAGTATACTAATGTCTTTCATCAGTTCATCGATAGTTTTGGTGCTCTGTTTAACTAAGAGCTCCATGAACACACGTCCATGCCTGTCAAAAAGGTTTAACAGGTTTCTGTGCAATGCTGAATTCAAAGCAACTCCAATGGGATATTTTATACCCTTAATTCTTTTGGGACTCTGTTCATTCTAATGGATTCCAGGAAGTAGCTGTTTTCAAGCTGTAGTTTAGGAAGTTTTAGGAGTTTATACTCAAAAGAATCCAGATTCTTGTTCATCGTATCAGGAGTGGGTAGAACATAATTCCCCATCATTTCAAATGTTCTCCACAACTATTCTTCTAGTTTGGAACTGAAGGAGTATTATAGTTATTGTATGTGGTCTGCATATTGCTGCCTGGTGTAGTATGTGCTGTATTTTGCCCTGGATCCTGTGTTTTTCAACTCCTGCTAGCACTAAAAATGCGGTAAACCTACATAGGTATCACTGTGTGTTAGCATGGTTGATGGAGCAAGGTAAACTGTCCATTTTTTGTGTCAGCTGTTGGACAGGCAGTGTTAAATTCCCTAAAGACCGATGCATATCTTCCAGGTCCTGTCTTAGGGAATAGCAGTTGTGAGTTGATCAGACCACCCGCAACCATGCTGTAGAATAGTGTGTGTGTGTGTGTGTGTGTGTGTGTGTGTGTGTGTGTGTGTGTGTGTGTGTGTGTGTGTGTGCAGTACCTTTAAGAAGCATTTCAAGGTCGGCACGTGCATATAAATACCAGGCACATGCTAGTTCAATGCCATTTTAAGAGTGCAGCCAGAGAGTGAGCATGTATAAGTGCAATAACTAGTTTGTTTATAAGTTTATCTAAGTTAAAGTTATTAAGCCTCAATCCTGATGTGTTTGTACATAATAAAGCTGCTTAAACAGAACCCACAATGACTTGTCTATTTTATCCTGACTGGACGAGTGACATGGTGTCAGAACTGGGATTCCAGAGACTGGTTTTCAGAGCTACGAGCTACAGTATTAACAGTGAAGATAAACTAAGAGAAATGAGCACAGAAAGGGCCAGAAATGAACCAAAGGTAATGAAAGCTTGCACGAATGATTTATTTTATAAAAAAGATAAAACGGAGCATTACAAGGGCACAAACTACAATTATTGAACAATCAAGAGGCACAAAAAAGTTTATTAATTAAACAAAATGTCTAGAATTAAGATATTTGATAAAACGATTATCAGAAAAGCACATAAGAGGTTTGGAATTACCTTGGAATTGCAAAACAGACATGTTTAGAGTAAAATGAGCACAAGAAAAGTATAATGGGCATGGAAAAAGATTAAACAAGCAAAACAAATATAAGGGCAAAAATAGCACATTAAGCATAAATAAAGCAAGGCAACTGCATGTTTTTTGGCAAAGTACTGTGTTTTGGCATAAGTACTATTTCGCATTGTATTCAGGGCATAACTAGAGCTATTCAAAGTATCTGAAAGTGTGTAAAAGTGCTTACAGTGCGTGCTTATTATTGTGCATTTATTCCAAAGAGTTTATTGTGTGCAAGATGCAACTATTTCGTGAAGTACAGTCAAAATACAGCCATTTTGAAAAGTTTCTTGTGCTGGTTATGTCTGTTCATAAAGTGCTGCCATTACAGAGTGTTTCTTGCATTGTAAAGAGTTATTTAGCAGATTACAGCCATTTTGGAGAAAGTTTCAGTGTGCTGTGTACTGGTCATTTGCAAAGTGCAGTTACTTTTAAATGTTTCTTACACTGATAAGAGGTGATTTCTTACAGTACAGTGATTTCAAGAGTTACAAGATTTTTTAGTAAAAGAATTTTATTTTTATTTCAATTATATGTTTTTATTTTAGACATTTTAGCATGTTTTTTATACTTGTGTCTTTAACTCATTGATCGGCAATTAATTCATTTAATTGAGGAATGTATAAACTATCTAAATGAAATGGTGCCTTACTGATTGTTCTGAGGAAGTCGGAGGGCTGCTTAGACGAAAACGCGTGTACTATTTCCTTTTGTGGCGTTAAATAAATCTGTCGTTTTTTTTACCAGCTACTAATTTGTGCCTGTCGCTTTCCAGATTTTGGATTATTAGTTTTGTTTTTCTGGACTGAGATTCTTTTTGTGGTTCCTGATTTCAAGAGTATTACAGTGCTCGAGAGACTTATTTCTCAAAGTTCAGTTATTCAGAGGCTTGTTGTTCTATTGGGCATAGTTGCAAATGCTAGCATAAATTTCTGGCATATGTATATGTGTGTGTGTGTGTGTGTGTGTGTGTGTGTGTGTGTGTGTGTGTGTGTGTGTGTTCTTGCATACTTGCAAAAGCCTTCACTGGTATGTGTTAATATGGCAGACGGATTTCAAAAGCCATTACCATTAGTGTTTGATCAGAATATTGCAGAGAATTGGAGAATATTTGAGCAAAAGTAGAATATTTTTATACAAGCAGCTTATTCTGATAAAGATGCACACACCAGGGCATTTGTTTTACTAAACCTAGCTGGGTCAGAGGCCGTTGAAAGAGAGCGTTCATTTGTGTATGCACCAGCAGTGTATGAGGGAGACGGTGATAACAGTCATATTGTTGTGCAGCCTGAATCAGGGGAAGATCCTGAGTATGTAAAGTGCAAATTCAGGGAAATGTGTAACCCCCAGACAAATATTACATTGGAGAGGCATTTGTTTTACACAAGAGATGAGATCAAAAACCAGGGGAAACTTTTGCAGCGGATATAACTGACCTGAGAAACAAAGCTAAAACATGTTGGTTTGGGGACTTAAAAGATGAGTTGATAAAGGACAGGCTTGTATGTGGTATTAATAGTAATGCAGTGAGAAAGATTTTGCTTCATGACAGTGATTTAATGCTGAGCAAAGGTACTGAGATTTGTCAAATCCATGAAATTACAGAAAGGCACACAGGTATGCTTGCAAGTGATAAGAGCATGGTTTCAGCAGGCTCCAGAGCAAATGCAGACAGCATGTAACACATGGCTAGCAGAAGCAGGCCTAAGCATGTGGCACTTGCCACTCCTGCAAGCTCCCCAGGTAAAACCCGTAGTTTTCCAGCAAGTTCTAAGAAAAGGGCATGCTCAGTGCAGTATAAGGCTGAGTTAGCAATACCCAAATCCAGCTTTATTGTTAACTGTCACACTTGTAGTGCCAGTCATGAATCTAAAAGAGAAAAATGCTTAGCATTTGGTCAGCAATGCCACAGGTGTAAAATGTAACCATTTTCAAAAGTTTTGCAAATCAAGTAAACCTTGCACAGTTACAGACAAGGGTCACTCAAAAAACAAGTTGATTATATAGAGAGCTGCAATTCTACTTTTTACATAAATGGTGTATCAGTAATTGTTGAAAAGGTTGATGCAGTAAATTTGTTGGCAAATAATGAAGTGTTTTGTACTGTCCAGATCAAAGGTAAATCCACCAAGCTTAAAGTAAACACTGGCTCAAAGTGTAATGTTATGTCAGCAGACACATTTGCTAAGGTTTGAACTAATGAACAACTTGATGTGGCTAGTAGTATGAAACTTGATGGTTATGGAGGTGAAGAAATTCAAATCAATAGCTTTCATGTTATTTGGCTAGGAACTGCTACAGCTTGTTACTCTATGTTGTCTGAAGACCTGTGCAGTCATTATTGAGTCTCAGAGACAGTTTGAGAATGAATTTGCTATCGCCCTCACCATCAAAAACGTCCACACCAAACTAGGCACCCTTTATAGACCCAAACCTTTTCTCACAAATTGTGCCAGGCTAGCCACCGCCCCCTCACAACTTCTTTCCACCCTCCTCTATGGATCTCAAATATTTACTAACCTATGAAAATCAGACCCGAATAGTCTAGAATCCTGCTACAACAGAATTGCCAAATTTGCTACACGCCATCCATACTGAACCCACCACTGCACAGTACACTCAATCAACTGACTATAACTCACAAAATACTTCACCAAACCAATGACTGCCCTGCACTTACTAATCTAATCCAACCAAATATGAATCACAGACTACTAAGGTCCTCAAACAAACTACTGTTAAAGGTTATCCAACCCCACAACACACTAGGCACCTCCCTCTACTCTTACATAATTGCCAAGCTCTGGAACACTCTTCCCCTCCCCATAGCTCAAAACCCTAACTATCATGAGTTCAAACACCTCCTAAAAGAACATCTAGCAAATCATTGGCTCCTGGTTAAGCCTTCCCACTTCCCAATTATATCTCTCTCTTACTACAACTATAACCCTAGTATAGCCTATATGATTTCTCTCTCCTCAGCTTGCGCTACCCATTAATTACTGGTCTACCCCTTTATGTTTGTTTATCTCCTCTTAGCTAGCACTTTGCTTACATTTCTCCTATTAGTAGCTAGAGTGGTCATATGTCTAGATACATTTTCCTATCTTTCATGGTTCCATTCCTGGCACTGTCTAATTCTCTCCTATTTTAAAATGTTAGTCAATCACACTGTTATGAATCTGTATTTCATGTCTGTACCATAATTAATTGTATTTCTTTTTAAGGATATACTGTTGCATATCAAACAACTTAATATTGTTAATCTGTTTAGTATGTGCTTAGAATTCTCTACTGTATATTCTGGAGCTTTTCTCCCCGGGTCTCCACTGAAAATGAGCTTCTACCCAGAGAGACATTACCCAGTAAACAAATGTAGTACATAAATAATAAATAAATAAGCTTTACCAAAGAAGTTCTTCATATAAGCACATATCCTAGTTCCAATTTTACTGAAGCTATTTTCTCATATTATGCTATTTTCGATGATAAAGTTGGGCAAACTTCCAGTTGTGTATTCTATAGAGTTAGACCCAGAGATCAGTCCAGTGGGCAGACCAGCAAGAAAAGTTCCAATAGCTATGCAGAATACAGTTAAAGCTCAGCTAGATAAAATGGTGCAGCAAGGTGTAATTTGTCTAGTTATAGAACCAGCTGAATGGGTGTCATCTGTGGTAGCAGCCCACAAAAAATGCTCAGACGAAATCAGAATATACATTGACCCAAGAGATTTGAGCAAAGAATTAAAGAGACTGCATCATCCAATGAGTACAGTTGAGGAAGTTGCAGCCCTAACACCAAATGCCACTCTTTTTTTTTGTCTTAGATGCAAAAAGTTAATTTTGGCAAGTGATGCTTGATCTTAAATCTTCATTACTGACTACTTTCAGTATGCCATTTGGCAGATATAAATTCCTTAGGATGCCATTTGGAATAAATTCTGCAAGTGAAGTCTTCCAGCGTGCAATGGAGCAAATTATTTCAGGTTATCCTTGTGCCATAATCCATGATTTATTGGTTGGAGGCAATGGTGAAGCAGAGCATGACAGAAACCTTAAGAAAGTTCTAGACAGAGTATGTGAAGTGAACTTAAAGCTCAATCTTCTGAAGTGCAAATTCAGACTACCAGAAGTTACATATGTAGGTCATTTATTTATTAGCACTGGCTTGCGACCAGACCCATCCAAGCAAGCAGCCATTCTTGAGATGCCAGCACCAGACAATGTTCAGGCTCTACAGCATTTTCTTGCTATGGTCAACTATTTAGGCAAGTTTATACCAGACTTCAGTGAGTTGACAGTACCTTTGAGAGAGCTGATGCACAAAACTGTTATATGGTCTTGGTTGGAACAGCACCAGAGAGCATTTGAAGACCTTAGGCAGAAAATTGCCACCCCACCTACATTAAGATACTATGGTGTCAATAAACCAGTAAATATTTCCTGTGATGCTTCAAAATTTTGTTCTTGGTGCAGTTATTCTTCAAGAAGGCAGACCAGCAGCCCATGCATCTAGAACACTTACCCAAACTAAAATGCAGTATGTTCAAATTGAGAAAGAACTTTTGGCAGTAATGTTTGCATGTTCAAAGTACCATGATTATATTTATGGTCGAGCTATTCAGATTGAAACTGATCACCAACCTCTAGTCGCTATTCTAAAGAAGCCTATGCATTCAACTCTAGCAAGTTTACAAAGAACGATATTCAAATTGCAAAAGTAGAATTTCAAAATGGTCTGTACAAAAGGCAAACTTCTTTATCTGGCTGATACCTTATCCAGATCACCCAGAAATACAAAGGAACAGCTTCATGCAGAGAATTTTGACTTTGACATCATGGAAGTGTGTAATTTTTCTGCCAAGAGACTTGAGCTGAGAGATCATACAAAGACTGATCCAATTTTGCAAAAGCTCAACCACTACATTAATGCTGGATGGCCGTCAAAGCAATCTAGTGTACAGTCTGAAGTGCAAACTTATTTTCCTTACAGAGATGAGATGTTGATGGAAGATGGCATCATTTTCAAAGGTCCTAAAATTGTTGTTCCTGCTTCCTTACAACATGAATATATCCAGATTTTGCATCGTGGTCACCCAGGTTGCAAATCTACCAAAAGAAGGGCAAGAGAACTAGTATTTTGGCCTGCTCTATAAAAGACATTGATGAAGTACTTTGTTCTTGTTCAGTATGCAATAGTACTAAACCACATTAGCAAAAAGAACCACTTCAACTAGGTCAAGTTCCTGAACTACCTTGGTCAACAGTAGCCACTTATATATTTGAGTTGAACAATTAGCATTACTTAGTGTTGGTAGACTGTTATTCGAACTGGTTTGAGATTGATTTACTACCTAATCCAAAGTCCACTGCTGTTATCACCAAGTTGAAACGTCATTTCTCAGTCCATGGTAGTCCACACAAAGTTATTTCTGACAATGGTACTCAATTTACTAGTCAGTTGTTTTAGAAATTTGCAAAACAATGGGACTTTGTACATGTTACTAGAAGTCCAATATATCCACAGTCAAATGGGCTAGCTGAACATGCAGTACAGAGTACTTGAGAGGTCAAAGCATGATAATACCAATGTATTTTTGAATTTACTCAATCTCAGAAACATACCCCATGACAATATACTTGGCTCACCTGCTCAGAGACCTCTGTCCAGGCAAACCAGAACAACATTGCCTATTAGTTCCAGTATGTTGAGGCCTGAAGCTAAGAAAAACAGGACAATTAGAGCCCAATTATTCAGAAAGCGTTCTTTCCAGAAGTTCAGCTATGATAAATTGAGCAGAGTTCTTCATCAATTGAAAGAAGGAGAGACAGTGAGGATACAAACGGCGAAAGGTTTTGACCAGATTGGTCAAGTAACAGGTATATGTACTGAGCCGACATCCTACTTCGTAGAATGTGAGGATGTGGAGTATAGGAGAAATCGCACACATCTTCTTCCTGTATCAGAATCAATATCACAGCATTGTTCCTGTGATTCAGACTCTAGATCTCAGAGCAATCCAGACAATGTTGTTGTTGCAGAACGTGCTTTAACTTCTACTTCCATTCCTGATGATGTTCCTGATGTTCCTAAGGTTGAACATTCAGCAGAGATAGTCCCAGTTGCCAGACCTGATTCTATTTTCTATGTCACACGATTTGGTCATATTTCCAGACCTAGTGTGAAATACACAAAAACCTGGACATAACTGTTTATATGTATTTAGTTCTGTATAATTGCATGACAAAGAATTATTTGTATTGATTGCATGTCAATTAATGTCGTCAATATTGCAAGACTGATTTCTCAAAGGGGGAGGATGTAGAATAGTTTGTGTGTGCAGTACCTGTAAGAAGCTTTTCAAAGTTGTCATGTGCATATAAATAGCAAGCATGTGCTAGCTTCAGTGCCATTTTGAGACAGCAGCCAGAGAATGAGCATGTATGAGTGTAATAGTTAGGTTGCTTATAAGTTTAGAAGTTATTAAGCCTCAATCCTGATGTGTTTGTACATAATAAAGCTGCTTAGACAGAACCCACAAAGACTCATCTATTTTATCCTGACTGGACAAGCAACATACCTCTCAACCATACCAAATTCATCAGTATTTACCACTTTTGAGGGTAAAATAATGAGGTGGCATGATTTCCCGAGTGGCCCCTTCAATTCCAAAATTTCCCATTTTTTTTTTTTTTTGGGGTGAAGTCATTGCTGACACCATCAAGTGCGAGATGACATCATCTTCTTGAGGCAGCCTGCTAGCCTGTCAGAATTCAGCTGAGGCATGAGGGTAGTGTGTCTGTACTCTGTTTACCTTTTTTTTTGTTACATACATTCATAAGTGGAAGTTGCAGTGTGGAATTGCATGGGTTGGATAATTTAAATTAGTTGTAGCAGAAGTCAGCAGCACACAGCGTCAGACCAGCGGAGGATGGCGCTCTTGATTTGTTTTTTTGTTTTGTACTTGTAGTAGTAGTAGTAGTAGTAGTACTCCAGTAAGTTACGAATAAATTGCAACAGCAGTTGAGCTTCAGAGTCAGACCAGTCCACCCATCTGGACTTCCTGCGGCTCCTCCAGTTATACAAACTTGGTATACTGAAAATAAGTGAAAGTCTGATTTCTTCATTAAAAAGGTAGGTGTAAGGCTGTAACCAAATTGATTACCATTTTGGTTACTAGAAGATCCAGCTGTAATGGTTGGAGAACCTTTTATGGTGTTTATTTTGTTAAACTTTTTGGTGACTGAGAAATTGTGCTGCAAGAATGAAGAACAGCTGAAGTAATAATCCTGTGTAATAATCCTGTGTGTAAAACACGATCCAAAAACTGCAAACGTGCAAATATAATACTGCTGGTGACATACATGCTCAGGTCAGGTTCCGCTGCCTTGTGGTTGTTTACTTACTGGATCACTGCACACACTTGGCTGAATGAGCAGATTTCTTCCTTTCTTAGGTGGGTTGCTTCAGCTTACTGTAGAGGTTTAAGGGGAGGCATAGTGATAACGTGTTTAAGGGGCTGTGCGTGTTTCTTGTGGGACTGAGTGGTTGAGTGAAGATGGTGGTTCATGTGGTGGCAAGGGTCATTACATTACTATGTGCACACTTAAGTAAGACTCGGTGCCAGTTTGATAATGTTATGGGGGGATTATGTATTTGGTTATATCATTAACATGGGATGTGTGAGGAAACTTTATGTGGGACTTTGTAAAAGCATCTTAAGCTTCATTGTGGTGGCACATACTAGAGTTGGGAGTACATTGTATGCAGTTGAAGAATGAGATAAGCCCTTGGCAGCAGCTAATGTCATTTAAAAAGTTTTGGTATGCATGGGCAGAGGATTTACAGTATTCTTTTCTTTTTCAGATCAAAACGAGATCACAGATGGGGAGGTGCAGAGTGGGCATGAGTCAAAGGCCTGAAGAAAGTCCATTTGACGTGATGGATTCAACTGGGTGGATGTTCTGTCACTGGAGTGGTGTACAGAGGGGTTGCAGGCAATCTTTCATTCATTAAGGCACATCAGAGCATGGATTGGGAGTAACATGGGGACAGACAAGGTTAAGGTACATCAGGGGCAGGGTGAAGCAAGTTTGGGGATTGTTTATGGGGAGTTTGGGGTTGTCCTCAGCCTATGAAGAGAAGATAGGTATGGTGTTAGAAAGGAATCAGTTAAAATTTAGGAAGAAAAGCTAGATATGGTATTTGGACTAGACATGGTGGTATAGGGTGATATAACATTTACTCAGTTTGAAGTTATTTGGAGGGTGGTTTTGGTCTGTTGGTCAGCAAATGATGTTAACTGTTTTCTTATATCAGGTAGCCGGTGTAATGGTGAGATTGCTATTATACGTACACCGAATGATGTTCGGCTTTATGCCTTTTAATGGTCAGTTAGATTGAAAGTTTGGTAGGAGAGAGAGGGAATAGCCTGGTCAGCTTGGTGGGCAGAGAAGAGGGTCAGGCATGCCCTCTTCTGGTTTTGGATGTTCATTTCAATGAGTTGGGAAAGGAAAGTGAGTATTTGGTGGTGGCTTGATAAATAAGCAAGTGGGAGTAAGGACACTGCTTATTTGGTTGTATGTTAATTCAATAAGTAAATGAAGTGAGTGAGTGAACGCTGCTTTATAAATAAAATCAGTGAGTGGAGGTAAGGACGCCGCTTATTTGGTTGGGTGTGTAATTCAATAAATGGTAACTTAAGTGAGTGGTAGGACGCTGCTTCATAAGTAAGAGAGTTGAGTTATGGACACTGTTTACTGGGTCAGGATGAGCAAGGTCACGCTGTCCTGATTAACATTACATGGATGTTGATGTCGGAATTCAATCAGCAATACTATGTTTCAGTTGTAATTAATAAATATTGGCTAATAGTTATGTTTATGAAAGTTTAGTAAAGTTTGTCAAACATCATTCGTTGTGATGTGTTTATTAAAGGGGACTGAGACAAATAGTTTTGTGTAATCCTGTAGCCTGAGAGTCATAAAGTGTGATTACTGCAAGTGCAAGTGTAAAGCATGGCTCATTAACAGTCACATCTTGGTGGAATGTAACAAGGACAGAGTAGACTGTGGAAGATGGAATAAAGGGGTCAAAACAGAAACAGTTAATTTTTTTTTTATAAAAGAAAATTGTATTTTAGTTTTGCACAAGTTCAAATATTAATACAAATAAACCACTATTGTTCTGCTTATTTTGTGTTTCATGATCATATTTTGGTTTTCTGTTCTTCAGTTTGCATTTAAAAGTTGGTATCCCATAATTCCATTTGAGTGGGTGAGGTTACATAATTATATATACAAATTTTATGTTAATCAGCATACAGATTTGTCCCTATTTTTCATGGGCCTTTGTCGTATGACGAGCAACACATACTAAAGACACAAAATAGCAAACTAAAAAAAAAAAAAACTCACAGACTTAATTAGGAACAAAAGTTGGTAATCCTAAATCACACCACAGTTTTATTCATGTAGAATTCCATTAAAAAAACATCCAAATACATAAAACTGATAACAACTTTTGTTTTAAGTCATTCTAAGACTTCTTCAGATAAGAATCCATTCATTCAGCCATTTTATACAAAAGTCATATAACCATTTTGCACCAAAAATTTTAAAGTGACCTGGTTGTAAAAAAACATGTGCTTGCCTATACATGGTAAAAAAAGGCATTGTTGCTATGTAAAATAAATAAGTAAAATAAATAAAATCCAACACTTTATTTTAAAACACAAAAGAATAAACTTAAATCAAACAACTGTCTTTTAACCTCGATAAGCTTTTAGATTCAAAATACTGTTTATAGATGTAACACCATTTAAACCAGTGTATTTGTGTGCATTTAGGCATAATTGCCATAGGTGTTCTTTTCTTTCCAAGAATAACACCAAGGACCACCTCTAGTGTTTGGACTTAGTTTCTCAAGCACAATAAACTTAAAAGTGTATTCTGGGAAACTGTTGAAATGTCTAAGCAAGGCGTTGTCTTTTCTATGAATACTATAATATATTATAACACACACAACCCCCAAATTATATTTTTGTAAGCTTCCGCGAACAAATTTTCATATCTTGTTAACTGTATACCCTACACATATACTGTTAGAACATTTTTGTTAACCAGGCATAAGCTTTCACATAAGAAATTCCTCTCTAAGTGCATGTTTATTGAAATATTTTCAGAAATATGAAAACATATTTAGTTGTATAATTAGCAAAATACATTATACTGGATATCTGTCAAGATGTGCAACATACAGTGCAAATATCAAATACAGTTTTCTTCACCACCATCTAAGTTTTAACTAAATGTCATGCAAGAGTTAATAAGTCGCTCAGTTTTTGAAGCTTTAAGTGCATATGTCAATACTGCTTATTTTCACAATTACTAGCAAACAATTAGCAATATTTCCAGTACAGTGTGATATAATTTAGCACTAATACGGTAAATTGCCCTTTCTCACATACTGGTGTTTCACACCATACACTTCAATAACATATAGGTGTCTTAGTTATGAAAATATGAACATAAATTTGAAAATATGAATATTAAGTGGCAAAGAAATATTAATTTATCCATTGCAGGACATCAGATTAACAATCTTAGCGTAATTGTGTTACTAACTCCTTGCACTTTCTAATATGCCTATTATTAGCTGGTAAATCACTTAGTTAAAGAAGCCAGACCCAAAAAAAGTTCTGGACACCATGAAGTGGTATGGGTGTGAACTGGAAATATACAAAAAGGAGTTTTAGACTTGAGTGAGTTAAATATGAGGGGAGCTGTCCTTTTTACTTGAGTACTGTGTTAAGGATAATATAAAGACCTCACTAAAATCGATACCTCTAAAACACGTGCATACATATATGTATATACGGCTCTACTTCACAAGCTCAAAGTTTCAAAACTTCAAACTGCACATGGTTGAGACCATAAGATCAAAATTCTGAACCTTTGAAATTATAATAAAAAAAATAAATAAAAACATTTTTTTTTATGTTTTTGCAGGGGGGCAAGCTCACCTGCACCCCCATACCCCCCTGCTAAATAAAAATACCGACTCCTAGGTAGCACTACAGTGAGGAAAGCAGTAAATTTCCCGTTCTGCACTGTACATCGATCTCCATTCAAAACATTCTAAGTTTCAAAACTTTAATCTTATGGTCTTGACCATTTTCAATTTGAAGCTTTGAAGGGAATCCGTATATACATTATACATATGTGTGTGTGTGTGTGTGTGTGTGTGTGTGTGTGTGTGCGTGCTCATGTGCGCCTTTTTGTATCTATTGATCTATCTATATATCTAACTGTCTATCTCTCTCTCTTTACACACACACACACACACACACACACACACACACACACACACACACACACACACAAAATGTTTTCCAGGAGACTAACAATACCCTTTTTCACTGCCACTGCCTCTTCCTGCTTTTTCAATAGCATGATGATTCCAGAAAGACCAGTCTTGTCTGTAAGGTCACAATTACTGCAAACTCTTAAAGTGAGCCAGCAAACTTGTGATAAGTATAGCTAAGCAGTTTTTGCTTTAAAGGAATAATTCAGCAGTTATAATTCACCTCTTTTGTAAAGTTACCCTTATGTATATCAATAAGCAGGCAGACACAAGCTTTTGAGATAGAATAATGAAATTTTTAAGAAATTAAGACACACAGATAGAAGAAATACATTGACTTTCAGTTTGTTGGTTTTACCACTACCAATGACTCAAAGCAACTGCAGTCTGAGTTTTATGACTATCTAGGAATAGTACAAGACAAACAAGCCAAATTTATACACATACAGTGACTTTGGCAACTAGGTTGTATTTCTTCTCATTTATAGTCCACATAAAAATGTTTTCTCTTCTCCCAAGTTGTTGTATCTTTCGGCTTTTCCTGGTTAGGGGTCGCCACAGCGGAACTCTGGTCCGCTAATGATTGGCAGTAGATTTTTACATACTGAGTTGCCAGCCCTAACGTACAACCTTCAACGAAGGTACGCCCATTCACGCATGTCTCCGTACAGAAGATGCTTTATCTGAGAATCGAACAGGACAACGTCTTACTGTGAGGCAACAACGCAACCCCAGCACCACCACCGCAGCTTTTTTTTCTCTTTTCCCAAGCCTTTTAATAAAAATCTACTAATCATTCCAAGAGAAATTGACAGGTTGAATGGAACAAACATTGAGCATATTTTCAAAATAATAAACCTTTTTTGCTTGAAAAGACTCTAGAAGACTGTCCTGTAACTAGTCAATATTATAAACTCTTCACTTAGCAGAATTCCTTTTAGGCAAATCCTCCATTTTAAGTACTAATTCTTCCCTCGCTACTGGCTCAAATAACAATTCACAGCAAAGCAGATAACCAAAAAGTTTCAACCTAAATGTGTGTGGATATCAGTGTGTGTTTTCTATCCTGCTTTTTTCTCTGAGATGAAAAATAAAAGAAACAATTATAATGGATTAAACTTTATTTAAGGCTTGAGGATCCTATTTATAACAAAATGCAGTTTGCTTCCTAGAAATGTGAGCAAATGATGGAAAATGCATGCTGCTTCAGTGCCCTTGTACATCGAAAAATAACTTAGATCTTTAATTATTTAAATGTGAAATGAATTTTAACAAAAGTGACACCAACTTTCTGATTACAGAATAATTGCATAAGTTTTAAATTTAGATGTGCTTTATCATAAGTAGATTAATACCCACTTACTGTTAGTATTAATATAGGATTTTGTTAGAAATGAGCAGTCTAATTATAGTAAAGAAATCAATTTAAAACTAGACTCAAACAACATTTGTCACTTAACTGGCTATGTCACTGTATCAAGCCTGGCAAACTCTCTCTAGAATGTGTAAAAATCTGTTAACCAGTTTACTGTGTAATTTAATTTAATCCTGATTTATGCTCGGGATTAACTCTAACCTGTGGAACGTGTTTAACTTGCTTACTTATGTAATCTCTGTAAATAGTTTGTTTGTAATATGTAATGCTGTTATTAAGTAATGCTGTATCTGCTTACCCTTGGAGCTTTTCTCCCCGGGCATCCGCTGAAAATAGACATGCATCCAGTTGGACTATCCCAGTCAACAAATGTAAAATAAAAAAAATAAAAAAAGTCACGCTCTTAGCTATGTAAATACACCTTATCCTGGAAGTAAGGTGTATATCAGGATCTCCGGGACATGATGGCTAAGTAACCAGTGGCCCTCAGAGCTCAGTGACTAACCACGTACTGTGTTGTTACTGTGTGGTTTGAGAAGATAGCAGCCCTGTGCACAGTGCATGAGGTGGAGCCATTTCAGTATATTCTGCATGTCCTCCCCGCGGTCGGGTAGCATTCGTAAGACATGCGTGCGTAAATGGGCGTGCCTTCATTAAAGGTTGGGCGTCGAGCTGGCACCTCGGCGTTTCGTAAAAATCCACTGCCAATCATTAGCGGACTGGAGTTCCGCTGTGGCGACCCCTTACCGGGAAAAGCTGAAAGACAAACAACAACATAGTATAAATAATAGTACATAGTTTGAAAATTTAGCTAGCACTTAATAGCTGCTGCCCTGTACGTTGTTCCTATGGTAATAATAAACTCACTTGTGTAATCTCTAGTAATGCCATTTTTGTGTTTTTTGATGGCATTGTTTTATGTCACCAAGTAGGGAATGAACTGTGATGAAGGCAGGACTGGCTTGAAGTTAGAACTTTGTATAGGCACAAAATAGTAGCTTATCTGGGTATAGAAAGGATTATTATGACAGGATGTGGGCCATCCTAGCAAGTTTTTGCATAGTCCAAGTGATTAAATCAATGAGACATAGCATAATACAAGTGACTTAACTGATGTGTCATAATAAGCTTACAGCATATTAAACATAACCCCCAGTGACTCTGTCATTACATTTGTTATGTCATAGGTACAACAAAAACAGATATCTACATTAATTTAGACACTTAAAGTTAATATGTGAAAACATTAGTGAACATAAAAGCAGGTAACATACTGACTGTCAAAGCAAACATAATGCAAAAAAATATATGATTCCTGTCCTAACTTAGTGGTGTTCCTTGCCCTGTAAGCATGAAATTAAAGGATTCAGAACTTCTCATTTCCATGTTTTAGCAGCTGTTTTGAATCTAACATCCTGTTCTCTTAACAGATGTCTTTTATTTTTACTTCTATTAATTCCTTGCACTGTGGCAGTGTTCATTTTGCACTGTTTCATCTCTAAGTAACTCACAGTTTAAGAAAAGTTGCTCTTTTCCTGACTAATTTTGCAAAAAAAAAAAAAAAAAATAGCTAGTTTACTCATTGAGAAAATTTAATGCAGTGGCAAGCAGCAGTAATTTTAACAAGGTCACGTAGCACTCATGTTACTATCCTGCTTTTAACTATAATAAAGGATAACAAAATAAGGGCCTTCCTCATAAATTTAGCAAGTAAATTCAGATGAAAGCAAATATGACAAAATAGAAGATAGTGGCGAGTGCCTGAAAGCTTCATTGGATTGCATTCATACAAAGGTTCAATGTGACAAACTGCTACCTTTTTCATGACCTTGTGTCAGCATCTGTTTGAGTCCCGTGGTGTCCTTCTGAATAGTGTAGCTGTGTGACTTATCCAGACAATGCTTGCATGTTGCCTAGATTTGTTTCTGAAAAAAAAACATAAATTTCTATGTACTGGGATTTTCCAGTTAACAAATCTCAGCCAAATTAAGAAAGGTTTAACAATTTTGGAACTTACCTCATACATCATTAATGTGACTTCAGACTTGACATACATTCCACATTACTTAAATTTTGCTAGAGCAGTCTGCAGGAAAAAAAAAACTTCAAGAAAGTATGCACACAGCAAAGCAAACGTTTTTACCAAAAGGGGTGACAATGCACTTTTTGGCATTGAGCTTGAGGCCATGGCTTTGACACCAGACATCTGTCTCAGTGAGGCATTTTTGTAGGATATCCACATCATTAGGAGTTTTGATTAGGGCTCCTAGTTTGCAGTCATCTTCGAACTTTGTTAGCCAAAGACCTTCTGTGTTAGCCTATACTTCAGAGAAGTAGATACCAAACAGGAGAGGACCTAGAACTGAACCCTGTGGTACTCCGCTTGTCACTAGTCTGAAGTTGGATTTAGAGTCTGCTACTTTCACAGTGTGGGTTCTGTCAGTGAGCCAGTTGGCAACCCATCTTGTGACATATGGATTTATACCTAGTTTAGTGAGTTTGTCTATAATTATAGAGTGGGGGATGGTGTTGAAAGCCTTGGCAAGATCTAGATAGGCTGTGTGAACCACCTTACCCTCATCTATGGCTTTGGTGACTGCTTCAAAGAAGTCTATCAGGTTTAGGAGACATGATCTGCCTTTTACAAACCCAAACTGGGTAGGGTCCAGAGTTTGGAGACTACCAATGTCATTGCTTATAAGTTCCATGATGATACGCTCCATAGCTTTGCAGGCCAGGCTCGTCAGGCTAATGGGGCGGTAGTTCCCGAGGTCCATGGTGGCTCCCCCCTTTGTGGAGTGGGATAACTGTTGCTGTGTGCCATTCAGTGGGCACAAAGCCTGAGATGAAGCTATGATTGAACATGGTACTTAGGTGGGGTGCCTGTTTGTTCTGTAGTTCATGTAGAAAGCAGCCTGGGATGTTGTCAGGTCCCATGGATGCTGTGTTCTTGGCTTTGGAGAGTGTTTTTTTACCTGTGCAGCTGTGATTACAGGTACTTTGCATTCTTCCTGTATAGAGATGGGCCCTTTAGGGGATGAGAGAGGGGTAAAGTTAGCACTGAACCTATCTGCCAGGATGTTGGCAATATCAGTTGGTTCTGTATATTTAGTGCCATTGTACTGTAATTCAGAGCAGATCTGAGTGTCGCCATTGAGATTCTTGACATAGCTATAGAATGCTTTGTGGTTGTCTTTAGAATCAGTGGTAATTTTGTTTTCGTAACTAGCTTTGGAGGATTTTATGAGGGATCTCAGCTTCTTACTGAGGCTGACCATGGAGTTCCTCCAATCATGGGATTTTACTCTTTTTTGAAACAGTTTCTTTCTTCTGTTGTAGAGTTTGTTTATAGCAGGGGACCACCAGATTGGCTTCCTTTTTCTGGAGGATAGCATCTTGGTTCTGTTAGGGATTCACGATCCATGCACTCGTGTAAGTGCTTATAAAGTGCAATTGTACAGGATTCAGCAGTCGTATCTATATTGTCCGTCAGCATGGGTATCGTGAAGTTTGCCACTTCTGTCTTAAGAAGTGTGAAGTTGGCTTTGGAGAAATTTTTTATGGTAGTTTCCCTAATGGGGGGTGGGGTGGGATGTGGATGTCTAGGGTGATTTGCTTGGGTCGGATCTGACCTATGAGAAATTGACCTCTGGTTTGGAACACCGGTTGCCCATGTTGGTAATGACCAGGTCTAGGATATTGTTGCCCCTGGTGAAGGTGTGGATAAGATGATCCAAGGCACTGGGATTTATGAATTCCAGAAAATGTTGAGCACAAGAGTTGGTACATAAGTAGTTTTCCCAGTTAATGGTGGGGTAGTTGAAATCACCCATTATTAGGGTGTTGGGGTAGTTGAAATCACCCATTATTAAGGTGTTAGGTTGTACCCTAATATTTTCCAGTGTATCAAAAAATGAGGAGTGAGAATCCTGGGGCATGGTGGGGGATCTGTAGCAAGCTACAATTTGCATTGCGGTCTTGCCCAGAGTTAGTTGCACTTGGATAATCTCAGATGCATTATGCTGAGCAATTAGCCTGGAGGTGTGGATATCCTTAATGAATATGGACATGCCTTTGCCTTTAGTGTTTTGGTCCAGGTTAGGTTCATAGGTCCATAGGTTGATGCTAGGCTATATGCCCTAGGGCATTTATCAGCCTAGCCAGAGTGTGTTTGGCTTTCACCACCCCTTTAAAAATGGGTTTAAATGTGCCCTTTTTAGGTTAGTTTACTGTGCCTCTGTCTAGTAGTGATACAGAAGTGATCCCTGGGGTGAACCTACGATCTCCCATCCACTCATCAAGTTTCCTCTTGAAGAGAGTCAGTGAGGGGCTCTACCTGATATGGACTGTGTCCTCACTAAAGAACTTACTTGATTGGAATTTTGTTTTAGCATATTTGTCTTAAAAAACAATATTTCTTTAGACATAACAAAGCTCTAAGAAACATTCCATTTTATATCTGCAGTAATCATGTGTTGAAAGTCATGTGCTAAAAGTCAAGTGATATGTGATAAAACAACTCATACCACGTTTATAATATAAAATTATATGCAATGATTGACATTTTTAAAGAAACTTTTAATATTTTTTTAAAACAAATAAAATATGACTGCCTTTTTATTAATGTTTATCATGCAAGTATTACTTGTGAGTTTTTTTTTTTTGTAACCTGGGTAGTCTCTGGCAGGTTTACTTTTATGTATTAAAAATGTCATAAATTTGGCTAGATTCATAGCAAATTCTAATTCTAGTAATTATAAGTCAGCAAAAGCACATATAATATTTCCTTGACTTTAATTTTCTGAATTATTTATATCTGCATTTGTGATTACTGTAGCTTCTGTTATGGTAACCTCTTTAGAATAGCAATATTTGTTTAGTACATAAAATACTAGTCTGGGCTGTTTGAGTGGAGTTTGTATGTGCATGGATTCTTAAGGACATGGTGATGCCATACAGGTCATACAGTTTCAGTTTTATGCAAAGGATGAATATATTTCACCATCACTTTATTTTTTACACACTTAGAACTGTTGGTGTTTTTTGGCTTGTTATTTGAGGTATGCAGGTGTATCATGCAAAGTATACAGTGTATTGATGTGAATTTTTATTAAAATGGTAGTCAGTGCTGTAGTCTCTCTGGCTGCTTGTGCTAGGCATGGTTTTGGACATGCATTTCCTTGTTTGTGTAAGTTCTGAGTGTCCAAAGATTTAGCAATGTTTTTTTAGTAGGCAACATCATTATGTATAAAACCTTTAGCTAGTATTGATGTTTTTGGGATACCTAAGTTGGTTGTTTTTGTTTGTTTGTTCTTCTACACCACACACTTGCACACACGCTCACACCTATGACCAATTTAGAGTGTCCAGTCCACCTAAAGAGGAAACCAAAGCACCTGGCAGAAAACCAAGTGACACAGAGAGAACATGCAGATGAACACATTTAGAACATCCTATTGTAATTGATAAACAAACAATGAGGACATTTTTGTCCTTTAGGTAAGTGTGAGTAAATGTGGGCACCATTGTCTTATTCTTCAGGTAATAGCAATGTGACAAACTGAAACCAGCTATGCAGTAGAGGGCTTTCTGTTCCCAAATTTCATGAAGAATATTGTACTAATACTAACAGTACTGACAAACTTTTGTTTTTCTTTACTTTGTACAGGGTTTCCATGATTTTAACAGATAAAAACCCAGCTTGTCAAGAGTAACATCTCTGCTGCTAGATTATTCACATATAATCATAACACTGTGAATCTCTGATTGCATAATATTTACTGCGAACCTATTGGCACAAGGTACAGGGTCTGATTCTCACCTTTGTTCACTGTCTGGTTATTGGCTAGATGTGTAATAGTCTACAAACTGTTTGCCTGGAATTTACCTATGAATCATAACTATTCTTTTAAAGTTATTTTTACTGAGTTTCATCTTTACTTTCTTAAGTATGGTGTTGACAATGACATTAGAGTACACAATCATGACATAATTGGGATTATGAGTCTGATTGTCATACTGGTTTAATGATGGAAACAATAGTCTGTTGGGTAAGGCATCATTTATAATTCTAGATTTAAAACATAATAGGTATCATGTCATTGAATTGCAATAACATCAGTATCAGAATGGACTTTTTTAGGCTTTTATCCAATTTAAATCTTATGAATTATAATTGCTGATGGAGAAATTTGCTGTATGTTTTGTTCATTGTTTAAGGTAGGAAAATTGCTGCTTGCATAAAATATTTCATAGTACCTTCCGAAATAATAAATCATCACATTCACTGAATGCCTATGTTTTCTTGTATAAAATCTTTTTATTTCCTTTTTTTTTGTGAAAACAGATACAGTAAAACATAACAATATTAATAGGCAGGTAGTAATATGACCAGAGAATACATTGCTGAATAATAAAACATAAATGCAAAACAGTAAGAACTATTTATATATATGCCAAAATTCCATCATTAATTATATATACCAACTTCAAGCTAGAATATGTTCAAAAAGGGATTTCCAAAATTCTGTAAAGTGAGTGTGGGGTTTCTCAGTGTAGGTTAAATATTTGTGAGCTAGTAGGTGTTTGGTAGCTAACTGTTTGAAACCCCTCCCATGTGAGTGATGCTCTATCCTTCCAATGTAATGTAATGTAGTATTTAAGTAAAGAAACTAGTATTAATATTAGTGTTTGTAGTTTAGTCAGGCCTGTGGGGATGATATGTAGGAGAGCTAGTTTCCAAGATAGGGTGGACTTTTCATAGCCCATTTTTTTTAGTTGGATTCTAAGTGAGCACCATAGTTTGTAGGTGCACTTGCAGCTCCAGAAGATGTGGAGTAGATCAGACTTATGATTATTACAATAGGAACAGGAAAATAATGGAGATGTGGTTGGGTATATTTTATTTATAATGATTGGAGTGAGATAGGCATTATGAAGTATCATGATCTGTGTATATTTAAGTTTTTAAGGGGAATAAGTTTGGAGGTAAGCTGGATCACTTGAGTTATTTGTTTGTGATTGAAGGATCAATTTCCTTCCAGTAACTAGAATAAATAACTTATTTTTGCATTTTGATTGATAGAATATGTTTGTAGGAGTTAGATAGCATTTTTTTTGTTTGAGGACAAGAGATTCCATATAGTTTTACAGGTCTGAATGTCAGTTGCATTGATATCAGGATTGTCTATGATGTATTGGCTAAGGTCTCAAATTTGCCTTAAAATGATAGTATAGCTTTTAGGGAGCTTTAATTGTGTTCTCATTTCAGAGATAGTATTGTTCTTGAAGGGAAATATATCAGAGATGGTTAGTTTCTTGAGGAGGGGATAATTGTTTAGGTTAATCATGTTGTTATTCATTTTGAGATTGGGGTTAAGGTGGATAGGTTGTAGGGAAGTGAATGCATTATGTAGGTTTAATGATTTGAACATCCTTTGTATGATAGTGATTTTATGTTTAATGACTGGGTATATTTTAAGATTTTTCAAATTTTCATTGTAAAGGAAAGGGGTGGCTCTGGGGTTTATGGATAGTGTTTTGATATAGTTGTGTAATAGTTTGACCCAGGTTGGAGACCATTGTTGTGGTGAAGGGGTGTGGTCAGCTATTGTTATTAGTCTATTACAGTTTATGATATCATAGTAGAGTTTAAAGTCTGGCAGCCCTAACCCTTCATAGTCTTTATGGTGTGTCAATTTATTATAAATGATTCTAACTGATTTGGGGACCTAAATAAATTTTAAAATTGTGGAGTGAATGGTTCTGAAGAGTTTTAGGTTGATAATGGTATTGGAGGCATTAAATATATATAGAAATCTGGGTAGAAGATTAATTTTGATTGTGGCTATTTTAGCTAGGAATGGAAGTTGAAGTTTTGTCCATCTGCCCATATCATGTTGTATGTTTGACCAGAGATTAATAATGTTAATTGTATATGATTGTTTAGGATCTTTGTGGAAGGATGTTCCAAGATATTTTAATGAATGGTTAGTTCTAATACCAGATGCTAAGGAGTATGTGGGAAGATATTTGTTTTCTTTAGGTTTAGATTGTAATTCAAGAAAGTTGAAAAGGTGTCTATAATGGATAGTAGTTTCTGGAGGTCTGAATTAGGTAGTGAGTAGTAAAGATTTAGATCATCGGCAAAAGCTGCTAGGGTAATTTTTGTGTTAAAGATATTGGGGATATGGTGGAAAATTTTCTGAGAAATGAGGAAAAAAAGGGGTTCAGTGTATGAATTAAAAAGATAGGGGGACATAGAACATCCTTGTCTGGCACTATTCGCAATGTCAGTTCGAGAATATAGATGTTTATTAATTTATATGTAAGTATGAGCCTTGGAGTATAGTGTTTTGATAGCTTGTATGTAGTTATTGGGTATGTTAAAGAGAGGCAAGATATTGAGCAAAAAGTTTATATTGAGTCTATCAAATGCTTTTAAGGTATCAATAGCTAAGGTGTAGATTGGAGTATGTGTAAGGGTAAAGAGATTGATCATGGTGTCCAGGGTAAGGGTATGATAAAAGGTTTGTCTGTGTATTATGATACCTGATTGTTCATTGGAAACGATGTTTAGAATGATTGGCTTAATTCTGTTTGCTAGTATTGACGCAAATATTTTTATATCAAGATGTATTAGGGCAATAGGTATATAGTTCAGGGGGGTTTTATAGTCAGAGTTTGGTTTAGGTATGAGAATTGTTTTGGATGTGTTTAAATGTATATCACTTACACCATTGGAAGTAATGTGATTGAACAGATGGAAAAGAAAGAGAGATGATTTTTGTGGGAAAGCTTTGTAGAATTCGGCCGTAAGACCATCTGGACCTGGTAATTTGGTGGGTTTGAGTTTGCTGATTGTCATAATAATTTATTGCTGGCAGATCGGTGAGGATAGAATTTTTTGTTGATCTGGACTGATTTTGGGAAAATTTAATTGGTTTAAGAAGGCATCTAGGTCCTATTTATTATGAGAGAAGTTTGATGGATTGTAGGATTTTGTATATAAACTTTCAAAGATACGTATGATATCTTGAGTAGTATGATAGAGTCCACCTTGGTAGATAAGTTCTGTTATGTTTGGGGAGGGTTTGTTTTAGTTAATAAGCCTTGCCAGGAATTTAGATGGCATGTGAGCCCATTCAGAGTAATTTGCTAAAGTTTAAATTTTTTGGTATTTTAGGTTTTCGGCATTGAGATCATATAGCATTTGTTTGAGTTGTGTTATTTGAGTTTCACTTTCTTGTTTAAAGGATGATTGGCATTGGGATTCAAGCTTAATGATTTGATTTTTAAGAGTGGCTTCCTCCTGGAGAAGTTTTTTTTTTTTTTTTATAATATGAAGCTTTACTTATAAAGGTACCTGTAATTATGGATTTAATAGAGGCCCAGTAAATGTCCATAGGTAGATAATTATAGAATAAATTGTCTAAAGCTTGGTCCAGGATGGCATCTACTTCTCATAGAATTTCTTTTTTCCTTAATAGGTTAGAGTTAAGCACCCAGTTTTACCCTCGATCACTGTTAGTTTGATTGTTATCCCAATCAATAGTTAGGTTAATATTAGAATGATCTGATAGGTATCTGGGTTTTGTGTGAAAGGAATTTTTGTATTTAGTAAATATATTGGAAATGAGAAAGAAGTCCAGCCTGGACCAAGACTTATGACACATAGAGTAGAAGATATATCTATTTTTGAAGGAGTTATTAGGCTGGAATATATGGGGGTCAAATAGGTTAGAGTCATTTTTAAGTTCCTCGAGTACTGATATGGCATGGTTATTGTGTTTGGAATTGGTGTTGGATCTGTCAATATCAGTGTCTTGGATTGAGTTCCAGTCCACTCCTAGTATATAATAATGATTGGGGAAGTCAAGCAGTATTTTATAAGTAGACATTATAAATTTATGTTGATTTACACAAGGCACATATAGGTTTAATATCAGAATAGGTTTGTCTAAACAGGCTGGTTTAGTTGTTATATAGCATCACCTTCCATTCATTTCATGTCATGTTTTATGATTTCACATTGGAAGTCAGTTTTAATAATGATTGCTACTCCTGAGCTATTTTGGGATTTGCCAGAGGCAATGATATTGTTCATCCATTTTTTCTTTAGGGAGGGTTGCCATTGCTCTGGTGGCATGTGGATTTCTTGTAGGAAGAGTAAATTAGCTTTGGATATGAATATCAACTATAGAAGTCGTTTTCTTTTTTTTTTTGAGTTGGATCCCTTTGACATTCCAGGAATCAAATGACCACATGCCTACTGTTATAACTATGTCAGTAAAGGATGAATATGATGTGTATAGCTGGTATAGTAAATGTAAGAGGTAGGACATTGGCATATAACTTTTCCTGCATCAAACTTGTGCCTATTCACTAAACTACTATGCTCGGAAGAGATGGGGGAAGTGGATGATAAAGAGTTATTACAGGAGTTAAAGCAGAAAAGGTTAGGTGGAAATCTTATTGTTACTAATGCTTTAATAACTTTTAGCCTCATATTAAAAACATATATAGTAGAGATAACAAACAGCATGCCTTCCTGTTTTAACTTCTGCTAGTCTTCTAGCTTTCCATAGTTTTTTAATTATGAGGGAAAGTAATGGAGGGCAATATAGTTCGGTGTAATAAAATAAAATATCCCCCAAAATTGGTGTAAGGTGAGAGGGTTCTTAGAGTTGGTTAAGGTAGTGTAAACATTTATATAATCCTGAGGGTTTGTTGACTAGTGCACCTTGATTGGGGTATTAAGCTGTGTTATTAAATAAAGAGCTACTACCAGTTGTTTAAATAATTGTCACTGATGGTATTAATGTACGACAAAATGTGTCAGGTTAAATGTTAATGTTTCCAAGTATATTTCTCATCTCCTGTCTAGAAGCTTCAGGGTAATAAACCCACAGATTTATAGGTTGTTAGTTTTATAACAGAAGAGGTATTACTATATTAATAATATACTGTTTTTAAAGTCTAGTACACACAAGAGTATACTGAGAAAATGTTTCTTCGAAGAGGTGGTTAGTCATAAAACAAAAAGGAAATCAGAGCATATATAATACTTATGCATTCTATAGCATTTGTGAAACTTATAAAGCATTTAACATCACAATCACACCTCCCAACTGTACAGAATTACTCGGTTTTTACAAAGTTTTGGGGTCCAAATAATGGGGTGCCACATTTCCTGAGTGGCACCCCTTCATTTCTGATTTTTTTTCAGCTTTGTTTTAAATTTTTTGTTCTTTCGTGCTTTTGAGCTGACATCATCACTTTCATGATGACGTCAGCTCCATCAGCCTGTCAGAATTGAGACCAAGGGCTCACGTCCACACATTTCCGGCTCCGGCTGTTTGAATGGATCTATCTGCGACTACAACTGCTGTTATTTTTGCAGAGCTGCGAGAACAGAGTATGAGTTTGTTTAAGGGAAACAAGCAATTATTTCTGCAGAGCCATGAAAACGGAGTATGAGTTTGTTTAGGGGAAACAACTGAGAGCAGAGCTGTGAGAATGGAGTATGACTTTATTTCTGCAGAGCTTTACACGGTGAACATTAACTTTTAAACGTGCTGTTGTCTCAGGTGCAAACTTGAACAGAGACAGTTTATTTTTGAGTGTCTCCGTACTTAAGCATGTGTGTGTGTGTGTGTGTGTGTGTGTGTGTGTGTGTGTGTGTGTGTGTGTGTGTGTGTGTGTGTGTGTTTTGCAACTGCAAGGGGAAACAAGCAATTATTTCCGCAGAGCTGTGAGAACAGAGTATGAGTTTGTTTAGGGGAAATAAGCAATTATTTCTGCAGAGCAGTGTGGAGTATGACTTTATTTCTGCAGAGCTCTACATGGAGAATGTTAACTTTTAAAGGTGCTGTTTTCTCAGGCGCAAACTTGAACAGCGACAGTTTATTTTTGAGTTTCTCTGTGCTTAAGCGTGTGTGTGTGTGTGTGTGTGTGTGTGTGTGTGTGTACCCAACAGAATACACCTGGTGGTTGGAGGTACTCAGGCTCAAACTCTGTATCTTGGGTACAGGTAAAAAGAGCCTAAAGTCCCTAGCCCCCCCCCCCCCCACTTCTGAATTTATACCTCATATGTTTGTTCTGTTCCTCGTTCAAAAAAATCATTGAAGGATTGGCATTTGAATTTCAGACTTCATATTCTTCAGAAAGTAAATGGTAACACAAAACCTTTTATTCTAGCAATTTTCTAAGTTTATAAGATCAGTATTTTAAATTTGTCCCCATTTTGGGGCAGTGTTCTCCCATTATTGGCTTTGTCCAGGTTTTTTGTGCTAAAACATTGAGAGCTATGGTGAGAAGTGAGAACTGAATTCACTAAATGATAGCCATTTATGTTTCAGTCTTCCTGTCTTTCAGGAAACTGCTGAGTTGGCTTAGTGGTGTGTTGCTCTGACTGTAGTGCACAGGGTCCTGGGTGCAAGCTTGGCAGTGAAATGCATGGTGGTAACACAAGATTTTATTCAAGCAACTTTCCAAATGTATACAAGCAATGTTTAAAATGTGTCCCTGGTTTTAGGCCTTCTGAAATTGAAAATAAGTGTGCAAGATGCCTATGGCTTACACTACTGTCATTCTATGTGTGTGTGTGTGTGTGTGTGTGTGTGTGTGTGTGTGTGTGTGTCTATATATATATATTTTATATATATATATATATATATATATATATATATATATATATATATATATATATATATATATATACGTGTGTGTGTGTGTGTGTAAGTAGACTTTTATCATAGAAATGTTCTGAATAGGGCAGTTTTGTCATTATTAGTTCATGCATTTTGTTTCATTGCCTACTGGAAAAATGTTCAAACAATAAATTTAAAATGTGATTGTGTGTGTGGAAGGAGACTTGTATCATAGAAATGTTGTGAATAGGGCAGTTTTATCATTATTGATTCATGCGTTTTGTTTCATTGCCTACTGGAAAAATGTTTAAACAATAAATTTAAAATGCACTCTAACTTAAGTCTAACAAGTATGCTGTATTATACAAGGAATATAATTTAATAAAGTCAGGAAGGTGTATCAAAGAACGCATGTATGCTTCTTGTTTTGTGTGCCAGGGGCCTATGATTTGAAAACAGCCCAAAGGTAGTCTTTATCCACCACTGGCCAGATGCATTTTCTTTGGATGTGGTGTGGGTTTCAATGCTGTTTCAATGAATGTGAGTTTCAAGGGCAGAGAAGTTTTAATGCCAAGTCTATTTTCATTGTGAGACAGTATTGCTTTGTTTAGCAGATATCTATTAGTGTTTGTGCATTGTGCTATAAAATGTAAAAATAAAATCCAAATAATCATTGTAGAAGTAAATCAGTATGCACACATTAGTGTTTATAGTAAATGGGGTGAAATAGCCAGGTAATGGGACATTGGAATGGCTGCAAGGGGACTCTGGTGCTATATTTTGTTGTGTTCTTCAGTTTGCGTTTGAAAGTTGGTATCCCACAATTCCGTTGGAGTGGGCGGGGTTATGTAATTATGTATGCAAATTTACATTAATCAGCGTACAGATTTGTACCTATTTTTCATGGGCCTTGTCCAGATTTTTGATGCTTCCAGGTTGAGAGATATGATCACAATTTGTTCCATTAACTATTTTTAACATCATGTATCTGCCAACTAAGGCAAGGGTATTATTATTAGAAACTATCTTAGGTATGCTAGTTATTTGGATAGATAGATATGAGAGGAATAGTATACACATTTATAGGTTCATAGGTAGGTACTAGGCTATCGACCCAAGGGCCTAAGTAAGCCTAGCCAGCAAGGTTTCCTGACTTACGCCACCCAAGAAAGTTAATTTCCTGTGCCCCTGTCGAGCAGAGCCACAGAAGTGATCCCCAGCGTGTATGTCCTATTTCCCATCCACTCATCAAGATTTTTCTTGAAAAGTGCTAATGAGGAACTTTGCTTGACATATATGGGTAACTTGTTCAAGTGTATGGGAAGTCTCTGGGACAGGAATATATTCCTCCAGCGTGTTCTGTTTATTGTGGTGACAAGATTTAGGTCCCTAGAGTGTATAGCTTGGAGGGATTGGGATTTCTTTATATGTAGCATGTCCAACAGCTCTGCATTTGACATAGCTTTATATGTTAGGCAGAGGTGACCTTGGAGTAGGTAATATGCTACTGAGTAGAGCTGGAGTTTTTTGAGACGGTCAGTACAGGGCATCTGTTTGAGGCCAGTAATCTTCTTTGTGAGGTACTTCTCTGGCCTTTCCAGCTGCTGCAGATGTCTTGTGAGGTACATTCCAAAAGGGGCGTTGTACTCTATAATGGGTCTAATGAGTGTCGAGTAGAGGAGAACAATGACTTATTTTTTATTGGATGAGAACCCTTTTGTGATGAGGTGAGCCACGTAGAAGGATTTCCTGAGTACTGCGGCGATGTGATTATCAAAGGAGAGACTACTATCCACCTGTGTCCCAAGGTCTCTTATCACACATTTGGCATTAAGTAGACTGCCACCTATGTGGTAGTTCATGGGTACAGAGTTTTTACCAAAGAGGATGACAATGCACTTTTTGGCATTGAGCTTGAGGCATGGCTGTTTTTTAATTCTTTACTTCCCTTTTTCATTGCCCTTTCCTCATCTTCCCTTTCCTTTCTTCAATCATGAAGCCTGTATTGCATTGCTGTGTGAGAGGGAAAGAAAAAAACACACATGGTGTAATATTCATAGTTGTTGTCCAAGTCTGATGAAACTTGTATGTGGAGTTATTTATAGAAATATAGACAAAAATAGCATATAAAAATAGGTTCCAGATATTTTAATTGTGAAAAGAAAGAAATGTCATGCCTTACTTTGTATTGTAATTCACAGTTTGTAGATATTTGCATTGCTCCATGTGTGGTTGAGTGGAATACCAAGGCAGAGAATACTGAGAATGAAAAGACTGCTGTGCTGACCACTAGTGTAATCTGTTATTGCGTGGCAAGGTTAGCTTGTGAAGCCAAGTCAAAGGTATTGGAGAATAAATTTAAAGGAAGTAAATCAAAACTGATGATTTCCTGGTTAACTTGTGTTATTCCTGATCAAAAAATGATAGCTGTATTGTAAATCCAACATTATGAATGCAGTTCTTTCAGATTTCTTTTTTTGCTTGTATGAAAATGTCTGTAGCTTGGTTGTAGCATATTAAGAAAGAAAAGGGAAGTTAGGTTCGGGGGTTAAACAGGAAGTGACTGGCAGATTGAGACGGCTGGATCCTTGTACACTGTATTAATGGAACCAGTGAGTCATTTTCATCAAGAAATCCGCAAATTATTTCTGTTGGATTACAGACAGTACCAAAATGGTGAGAAGCTTATTTTTACCGTATTTCAGTCACATGCGATCATCTTATTTATGCCACAATGCTGTTTTTTTTTCATTTTATTTGCTATTTTTGGTAGTAGGTAGTTCAGCAACTGTGTTAAAGGCGTTTAAGAAGGATTTCTTTCTCTTCCGAGGTGTTGTTGATGTTGTATTTGATCCCCTGATGCTGAAAATGAAGTGTTTGGGGGTATTTGATTTTCATTTTCATTGGAATCTGATTTGCTTTTGTATCAAAAAGCTATAAAATGGATATAGTTTTTGACGTTCCATTTTAATTTGTAAGGGAAGATCTTGGGCAAAAAGTATTTTATTTCAATTCCAGATCAAGTTTCTTTTTTTTTTTTTTTTTTTGCAGATGTAAGGATTCTGGTTGCATGTTAGAAATTAAGCAATTTTACATACACTAGTCATGGTTTAGTGGAGTCTAATGATGGGCGTAGTGCTCTATTATTTGGCTTGCTTCAGTGGTGTTTTTAAGTAGAGCTCCAAATATAGCCAGAATTGTTTCCAGTAGTTTGTTTGCTCAATACTTTCTGGTATACCCCTCAAGATGATATTATTATGTCTGGATCTTGCTTCTAGGTCCAGGATTTATTGCTGGATTTCTTGCATAAATTTGTTGTAAGCTTTAGATTCCTTTTGGGGTTCTTCGATTTTTAGCTTCATTTTCAAAGATTCTGGCTTCTGATTTTTCCACTTTGGTTGCAATGTGGTTAATGGAATCCCCAAAAGATTTTAGCTGGTCAGAAAAAAATTTGCATGGCTAATTGTAGAGGCTGTAGAGCAAGTTGTAGGTCATCAAAGTTTTTAGATTCTGTTTTATTTTTACTGGATGATTTAGTGGTTTCTTGTTTTCCAGTTTTAGGCCTTTTAGTATTAATGTCATTTTCTGGAGATGTAAGTGTTGAAAACTTAGTTTTAGTAGTTTGTGAGTCCATGGTATCCCAGTCAGTCTGCATTATATCTCTTTTGTTGCTTAGAAGATGCAAGAAGATATTTAGCCTCCAGGTGTTTCAGTTAGTCAGCAAGCAGAGCACATGTGAAGGAATCATGGCAGTATCAAAAATAATCTTCCTATTTTTCAGTATTCTCCTCTGTTTTTGGTAATTTTTCCAAGTTGTAGCAGTTAGTCTTGATGACTATTTTTTTTTTTATTTTATTTTTTTATTTAACATTTGTTGACCGGGAAAGTCCGACTAGGTTCCTCAGATCCTGTTTTCAGAGGCAGGGAGGAGAAAATGTCCGCCCAGAAGCATGTCTTTTAGAATGTGGGGAGAGTACCCAGAGAAACCCCCATGCAACGAGGAGAAGGAGAACATGCAAACTCAAGGCAAGAGGCCTGAGAATCGAACCGGAGAACCTCTTGCTGTGAGGCGACAGCATTAACCGCTGCACCACTGCGCCGCCCGAGTTTTATTTTTTCCATGGCTCGTGATTTTTGTCAGAAAAAGTAGTTTTTTATATTGGTATTTGGAGAGCTAGGTAACTGCAGTGTTTATAGGTCAGCGGCCATTTTGGATCAGATGAATGCCTGTGTTTTCTAATATTTTCTTCCAAAATTAAGTTCACTGTGAGGTCTCTGTCCATGATATCAACTCTGTCTTGCAATTCAGTGTATAAAAAAGAGGTTTTCGGTTTCTAATGAACATCAGTATGTAGCCATGAATTTTATCACTTAGTCTCCAGCCACTCATTGCAGGACTGAGTAAGTCAGTAGGCCAGATAGTGTCTTAAGGTTACCCTTGAAAAGATATTTTTGTGTCTGGTGGATTTATTAGGTTAACAACAATAAAAGAAGAATTAGCCAAGACCTAGAAATACATTGAGTTGTTATAGAGCTAGCCTACTATGATAAACTACAAGGCATGCTATATTTTAGTCATATATAAAGGAAAGTATTTCAGTGGACTGTTTCTAGTCAGCATAGAGAAGATAAAGTTGAATTAAATAGTATATCTGCAATGACGTTATCCACTATCATCACAGAATCTAAATACCCACCATTACTAATATTATAAGCCCAGTTTAGTTTTGTAGGAAGAATGATTAGATGTAGCATCAAAAGAGGTCCCCTGCTCGAAAGCCAATTGCACGGCTCTAACACTATAAAATCCAAAAAAAAACAAAAAATGAGCCAGCAAACCGTGAGACTGTAAAAATATTTATTCAATGAAAAAGCAAACCGGTTTCAGCTGGTATACACCACAGCCTTCCTCAGTGTAACTGGCATACATTGAAAGTAGTCTTTTATAGAAGTAATTGAATTGAATCAAACCTGTGATTGGGTAATCAACATTGTTCATTTAAACAGGTGGGAATAGACCCCCCAGTTTAACAATCCACTTTTTTTCTTTAGAATCAAGAATGGAATGCCATCCTGCTTTGTTGGATTTATTTCCTTTAATAATGTCAATGACCATAAAAGTAAACTTGGCAGATGAATGTTTTATGGAGTGTTTGAATAAAGCACTGCTTGTTTTTTTCTGTTTCTCATATCACTAGTGTGTTCAGAAATTCTCAGTCTGAATGGACGTGAGGTTTGACCTATGTAAAAGGCACCACAGCTACATGTAGCTAAATAGACCAGCCATTCGCTGCTGCAACTGGCAAAGAAATTCATGTCGTAGACTGTGCCACAGTTCTTGCTTGTGAATTGTTTAGACTTAAAAACTTTGTTGCAATGGGTGCAATGACCACATGGGTAACAACCTGTGAGCACCTCATCCGTTAGTGTAGTTTGAACATCATAAGAAGAGGCTCTAGAATGTGAGTGTTTATAATGTTTGAAGTATGAAGCTAAATTTCTGCCCTTACGAAATGAGAAGTAACATATGTCTGGTAAAACATTATTTAGGTTGTGATCACTTTGTAGAATATTCCAGTGTCTTTGTACATTGTTGATTAATAAATCGGAATTCCTACCATAAGTAGTTACTAACCTGATGGGTGATGATCTCTGCTGCTCGTGTTGTTTATATTCCAAAAGTTCTTCTCTATTAAGTGTATTAGCCCAATTGCTGGCCTGTAAGACATGTTCCATCTGATATCCCCTATCCCAAAATCTGCGAGTCAGATCCTATCTGTATGGCTGAAAAGTGGAGTCATGAGAACAAATACGTCTCATTCTGATGTACTGGGATTTGGGGATATTTCTTGTTATATGGGGCAGATGAAAGCTGGATGCACGCAGGAGGGTATTGTATTGGGGATACTTCCGGAAAACTTCACTACATAATGTATGATCTAATTCCCTAGAAATAGAAACATCAAGAAACGTGATTGTATTTGGATCAAAGTTAACTGTGAAGTGTAAACCTCATTTGTTTCCATTTAAATATTCGATGAATTTAAACAAATAATCTGTATCCGACCTCCATACCATCCAGCAATCATCCAAATAATGTCTCCAAATTTCAATTTCTGTCTGGTATAAATTGTGACCTGCATCATAAATAAGCTGTTCCTCAATAAAGGCCATAAAAAGGTCAGCATAAATTGGGGCAAAGGATGCCCTCATAGCTGTACCCTTAGTTTGTCAGTAACAGGTATCTTGATAGAAAAAGACATTGTTGGTTAGGACATGCTCTGTCAGGCCTAGTAAAAATGAATTAAATGCTGGCTGATACAAATTTGATGTATTTAACCAGTATGCAAGGGCCTCTAAACCAGCAGCATGAGGGAAATTAGTATAGAGGGCACTAACATCTAGGGTGCACATCATCCATTCAGGTTCAAGTTGGGTATCTGAGATGATTTTGAGAAACTCAGTAGTATCTAGTATGCATGACCTGACCCACCTCAATAAAGGTTTAAGTTATTGGGTAAGAAATAGTGACAATGGCTCAGTAATAGAGCCTCTTCCAGACACAATTGGTCTTCCAGGTGGATTGACAGGGTCCTTGTGTATTTTAGGCAAAACATAAATGTATTGGCTCATATGATCTTTAACAGTAAGATGTTGCATAACTTTGTCATTAATGATGCTATTTTGCTTGGCTGACAAAAGGAATTCATCTATCTGCTTTTTAAGCTTAAAGGTGGGATCCAAAGGCATCTCCAGATAATACCGCCTATCCTGAACTTGTCTTTTGGCTTCAGCATCGTATTGAAGCCAATTCACTATCACTAAAGCCCCACCTTTATCAGCAGAAAGAATAACAATATCCTTGTTGTTTTGTAATTCAGATAGTGCTTCCCTTTTGATCTTTGAGAGGTTGTTCCGTTTTTAAGTCAACTCACCCTTATGATAATGTAGATCTTTGAGAACACTACTTTGAAATTGATGAACTATCGGATTCATGGGCGGCATATAACTAGATTTATGATAGGTAAATTCCCTACCCACACCCAAATTAGTAGAGTCTCAAAATGCAACCTAAGGTTAATAAGTCTACAAAATACCATAACATTTTGTGCCAAAACATCTTCAGTAACCAAAAAGCCAAGAATAAAATTTAAACCTTTATTCAAAAGTTCAATTTGTGTGGTGGTCAAAATCACATCAGATATATTCAAAACATTGTCACTTGGGGTTATTTTTGAATTATCAGTTTCAAAAGACCATCTATGTTGTTTATTTCTGGCATGTTTTCCACCTGCTCTCTTATATTTGGGCCTAAAGGGGCCAAACTATATGCCCTCTTAGGGCTGGGTGAGTCTGGTGTGTGCTGCATGTCTGTGTCCGTATATGAGGACAAATCATCAGTAGATGACCCTGTATCAATAGGTCATTTTTTCAAAATAGACCTTGGTCGTTTTCTTTTGGGAGTTCGAGTTTGTGCTTGTTGAAATCTGACCTGTTTGCTGATACTAAAAGGGTTACCAAGCTGGTAATCTGTTTGGTCCCTTTGAAATTTTTTAATCTTCCTTGTTTTTAACTGTTCTTCAAGACCAGATAGGTCCTTGGCTAGTTTGTTCATATTGCTAATGAAAAAGGGCTGTCCCTCATGTGTCTGTGCTTCAGAACATAATTTGGTAACTTCTACAATCTGTTGATCAATGACTCTATCATGAAATGTAGCCAGGGCTTCAACGAAGCCCATAGTGGCTTGTTGTTGGATGTCTACCCATTGTTTGTTCAACTCATCATCAGCCTCATTGACTAATGGTTGTGTTTTAATCCATAATCCCCTTGGTGTGATCCCTTTAGCCATATATGCTTTAAAAAGTTTTGAATGCCACACATGGGACCTGAGGGTCCTCATACTCTTCTGTAGTTTATCAAAACATAAACCACAGCTGGATTCCGGGCCTAAGGTAACCCCATTTGAAACATTGTCGTTTGCAATGCCCAGTCCAAAGACTCCCAAGTCCTAACTGTCAGCTGACAAACCCTTTAATATTTTGGTTAATTCCATTTGGTCCAAAAATTAAACATAAATTCTTACTTAATAATGGGTATTAACATAGACCAACCATAAGAGTTAGTTTGAGAATCTCGGAACCCTTGTTATAGATCCACTTAATAAATCCTTCTAATATCCAGGTATCCAAATTTTTGATGGCAAAATTAGCCCTTGCCAAATATAATGGCAATGCTAAGCAAAATTGTTCCAATTGGTACAAAGTACTTATATTTATAATAGAATGAACAATAGTAGCCCGTGTACTGTTCTTGAACCAAATATTATGTGGCCCACTTGGTGGTATTCAAGACTATGCTATGTCCATTCCGAATCTAGCTGCCATACATATAGCAAGCCTTTGATTCATATAGTACAATGTTGGTCTAAATATTAATCAACCCAATATATTGAGTACAGAACAAAAAATCTGTTCATAAGTACCAAAAATACCTTGGTCAGTCAACCCTGGGATCAAATGGAAATCTGAAGATAGGGACGTCACAAACATTGGTAGATAACCCTCATCCAAGACCTGGTATTCAATCTTATAAAAAGAAAAAATGAAGCTACTTATGGTTTGGGGGACATCCAACAAACGTATAAATATTCTCTGCCAGTATCCACTTAATTAAATACCAAAAATATGGTATTTTCATCAACTGAAATATTAGACATGACCCCCATAAGAATAGTACTTGCCTGTATCTAAAAAAGGGAAAAATCTGTCAATATATATATGTGCTATTATTATCAGGCTGACCTACTGTTGTAAAAGCCAAATATTTTTGTGTAATAAATTATCTAACACTTAAATGCACAAATATATAAGGGATAAAGAATCACAGACTCCTTACATGCTATCTAGCAATAAATTGAACAGGATAACAAAAGATAGTCATCATATATATGTAAGCCCATAAAATCAATACAGTAGCTATAAACAATGTTAATATTGTGATACAAATATCAAATTATGGGCAGATGTTATTTAAAAGTACTGCAATCATAACATGTATTTGGCGACATTAATTTCCTCCTTATTATATGTCCAAGATTTGGAAAACCAGACAATATTTTGACAAAAAAGGTCCCAAATGGGTCAAATAGACCCTCGTATCACACAGCATAAACCTTCCAACAAATCCCCGATATAATAAGGTTAGGAAATAAAACAGCCACACATATATATGACCAAGAAAAAGCTTGTACCTACTATTGGTCGTGATGTTAAAATGGCGACCAAAAAGCCAGAAAAACAATTCTAAAAAGAAAACAATTGTAGACTCCCAATATATTTGTGAACAGTAAGTTAAACTAGCCAAGAATACAATTTGTTTATGCCCTTCAAAAATTATTACTTGCATTTATGTCTGCCCATAAAGTAGTATATATCTTGTAATCCAAAAGACCTAGGAAATGTTGGTAAGGGAATATTATATAAGTAAAGACACTTAATACATGACATATGATTCCATAACAATAATTTGCTTATTGTTATGTGTCCAAAAGCCTGAAAAAACAGACTATACTTGAACATAAAAAGTCCCAACGTTATTCGGACCCTCGTGTTTCATGGCAAATTATTCCAAACAGATCCCATAGTCCAGATATAATGAAGATAATCGGCCACACAAATGTGATCTTTAATCTTCAGAGAAGCCCTTAATACCAATGGTAGCTCCGTTCTAGTATGAACAATAGGTCACAATGTGAAAATGGCAGCAGGGAAGCCAAAAACTCAGTCAAAAACTGATATATATCAGAAAAACATAGAGTCATCCAAAAGTTCCGGAGATGTACAAAACATAACCACAAGTAACTGTTTTTGTCCCGAAAATAAACAGCACAAAAAGTAGTAAAAAACTACATTACAAACAGCCAGTAAATGAGCTGAGAAGACATCCCTTTGATGGAATTAACCAAAATATTAAAGGGTTTGTCACCTGACAGGGAGGACTTGGGAGTCTTTGGACTGGGCATTGCAAACGACAATGTTTCAAATGGGGTTACCTTAGGCCCGGAATCCAGCTGTGGTTTATGTTTTGATAAACTACAGAAGAGTATGAGGTCCCTTAGGTCCCATGTCTGGCATTCAAAACTTTTTAAAGCATATATGGCTAAAAGGATCACACCAAGGGGATTATGGATTAAAACACAACCATTAGTCAATGAGGCTGATGATGAGTTGAACAAACAATGGGTGGACATCCAACAACAAGCCACTATGGGCTTCGTTGAAGCCCTGGCTAAATTTCACGATAGAGTCATTGATCGACAGATTGTAGAAATTACCAAATTATGTTCTGAAGCACAGACACATGAGGGACAGCCCTTTTTCATTAGCAATATGAACAAACTAGCCAAGGACCTATCTGGTCTTGAAGAACAGTTAAAAACAAGAAGTTTAAAACATTTCAAAGGGACCAAACAGATTACCAGCTTGGTAACCCTTTTAGTATCAGCAAACAGGTCAGATTTCAACAAGCACAAACTCAAACTCCCAAAAGAAAATGACCAAGGTCTGTTTTGAAAAGCGACCTATTGATACAGGGTCATCTACTGATGATTTGTCCTCATATACGGATACAGACATGCAGCACACACCAGACTCACCCACCCCTAAGAGGGCATATAGTTCGGGCCCTTTAGGCCCAAATATAAGAGAGCAGGAAGAAAACATGCCAGAAATAAACAACATAGATGGTCTTTTGAAACTGATAATTCAAAAATAACCCCAAGTGACAATGTTTTGAATATATCTGATGTGATTTTGACCACCACACAAATTGAACATTTGAATAAAGGTTTAAATTGTATTCCTGGCTTTTTGGTTATTGAAGATCTTTTGGCACAAGATGTTATGGCATTTTGTAGACTTATTAACCTTAGGTTGCATTTTGAGGACTCTACTGATTTGGGTGTGGATAGGGAATTTACGTATCATAAATCTAGTTAAATGCTACCTATGAATCTGATAGTTCATCAATTTCAAAGTAGTGTTCTCAAAGATCTACATTATCATAAGGGTGAGTTGACTTACAAATGGAACAACCTCTCAAAGATTGAAAGGGAAGCACTATCTGAATTACAAAACAACAAGGATATTGTTATTCTTTCTGCTGATAAAGGTAGGGTGGTAGTGGTAATTAATTGGCTCCAATATGATGCTGAAGCCAAAAGACAACTTCAGGATAGGTGGTATTATCTGGAGATGCCTTTGGATCCCACCTTTAAGTTTAAAAAACAGATAGATGATTTCCTTTTGTCAGCCAAGAAAAATGGCATCATTAATGATAAAGTTATGCAACATCTTACTGTTAAAGATTCTATGAGCCAATACATTTATTTTTTGCCTAAAATACACAAGGACCCTGTCAATCCACCTGGAAGACCAATTGTATCTGGAAGAGGCTCTATTACTGAACCATTGTCACTATTTCTTACCCAACAACTTAAACCTTTATTGAGGTGGGTCAAGTCACGCATACAAGATACTACTGAGTTTCTCAAAATCATCTCAGATACCCAACTTGAACCTGAATGGTTGATGTGTACCCTAGATGTTAGTGCCCTCTATACTAATATCCCTCATGCTGCTGGTTTAGAGGCCCTTGCATACTGGTTGAATAAATCAAATTTGTATCAGCCAGCATTTAATTCATTTACTAGGCCTGACACCTGACCTGACAGAGCATGTCCTAACCAACAATGTCTTTTTCTGTCAATATACCTGTTACTGGCAAACTAAGGGTACAGCTATGGGAGCATCCTTTGCCCCAATTTATGTTGACCTTTTTATGGCATTTACTGAGGAACAGCTTATTTACGATACAGGTCACAATTTATACCTGACAGAAACTGACATATGGAGATGCTATTTGGATGATTGCTGGATGGTATGGAGGTCGGATACAGAATATTTGTTTGAATTCATCTAATATTTAAATGGAAACAAATGGGGTTTATACTTCACAGTTAACTTTGATCCAAATACAATCATGTTTCTTGATGTTTCTATTTCTAGGAAATTAGATCATACATTATGTAGTGAAGTTTTCCGGAAGTATCCCCAATACAATACCCTCCTCCATGCATCCAGCTTTCATCCGCACCATATAACAAGAAATATCCCCAAATCCCAGTACATCAGAATGAGATGTATTTGTTCTCATGATTCCACTTTTCAGCTATACAGACAGGATCTGACTCTCAGATTTAGGGATAGGGGATATCAGATGGGATATGTCTTACAGGTCAGCAATTGGGCCAATACACTTAATAGAGAAGAACTTTTGGAATATAAATAACACAAGCAGCAGAGATCATCACTCATCAGGTTAGTGACTACTTATGGTAGGAATTCCGATTTATTAATCAACAGTGCACAAAGACACTGGAATATTCTACAAAGTGATCACGACCTAAATAATGTTTTACCAGACATATGCTACTTCTCATTTTGTAAGGGCAGAAATTTAGCTTCATACTTCAAACATCATAAACACTCACATTCTAGAGCCTATTCTTATGATGTTCAAACTACACTAATGGGTGAGGTGCTCACAGGTTGTTACCCATGTGGTCAATGCACCCATTGCAACAAAGTTTTTAAGTCTAAACAATTCCCAAGCATGAATTTCTTTGCCAATTGCAGCAGCAAATGGCTGGTCTATTTAGCTACATGTAGCTGTGGTGCCTTTTACATAAGTCAAACCTCACGTCCATTCAGACTGAGAATTTCTGAACACACTAGTGATATGAGAAACAAAAAACAAGCAGTGCTTTATTTAAACACTCCATAAAACATCCATCTGCCAAGTTTACTTTTATGGTCATTGACATTATTAAAGGAAATAAATCCAACAAAGCAGGATGGCATTCCATTCTTGATTCTAAAGAAAAAAAGTGGATTGTTAAACTGGGGGGTCTATTCCCACCTGGTTTAAATGAACAATTTTGATTACCCAATCACAGGTTTGATTCAATTCAATTACTTCTATAAAAGACTACTTTCAATGTATACCAGTTACACTAAGGAAGGCTGTGGTGTATACCACCCAAAACCGGTTTGCTTTTTCATTGAATAAATATTTTTAAAGTCTCACGGTTTACTGGTTCATTTTTTTTTTATTAGATGTAGCCCAAAGAATAAGTGAGCAGAGTAAAAAACAGAATGGTAGTAGTTATATGTGGGCTGTGGATTTTTTTTTCTGATCAGTTCTAGTTATAACATTTGTGCTTTAAATGCTAGATGTTGACTAAAGATGTATCAGTGTTATTAATTACAAACCACCATTATGAAGTATGAGTATATTTATGAATGATATATATTTGTGCATAGCATAATTTGTCTAGTTTAATTATTATGCCATTGAATCTTTTAAAACTATGATGACCATTTTTCTGATCACAATGTTTTTCCTTTCATTTGGAATTAAATACTGATAGGTTTGCCACCACATAGTCAATTACCTATTTTGCTAAGTTAAAGTACTATAAAGGATATTTTTGAATGCAATTCATGCATTTCTTCTTTTCAAAGAAAAATGATATAGCAAATAATTGATTATTTGAAATTATATAAAATGCTATATATTATGGAAAGAGTTCAGTTTGTCATAGGAATAAAATGAAAGAATGTAATAAGCAACTAATAGAAGTCTGGGAAACTCTAATGAGCTATGGCCAAAGTACAAAAAAGTGAAATGAAAACAATTATTTAGCTACAATTAAACACTGAAATGTTTTTATCAAGAAATCCTGGGCCACAAAACAGTTATGGCTTTAGAAAAATATTAAAGAAAATATCTATTAGCCAGCAAGAATTAAATAGATGTTTGAAAATTATGACTATGACTGTAAAATACAAGGTATAAGAAATGATAGAAACAATAAGCTAGAAACTTGCACAGATTACATATTATTTATTTTTAATTTGCATTCTGATAATATATTTTATGTATAAATAAATAAATAAAGAGATAAATCCATGTGAATTAGAGCATTTTGTCAATGCATACATAAGAGTAGAAAATACAACCAGTTTAAAGAAGATGATGAATAATTAGAACATTATTATCAGCACTTGAACTTCGTCTCCTGCTGTGATCTACCAATCATGCTGCAAACAGCTCAAGTTTGCTACCTTGACAAATACAAAGGGGAGATGTTTGGGGGTGGGAGATAAGTTTAAGGACTACAACTCAGGCCTAACAAAAGAATGAAAATTGGCCACTTTAGAAAGAAAAAGAAGTAACAGGCATAGAGAATACTGTTCTGTGTGATTATCCCTGCTTGTCTGTTAAATAGTCATTGAAAAGCAAGACATGGTAATTAAACCTGACTGACTGAAAGAAACCAGGGTATACTTGAAAACACATGTGAAGTCAATGCATTGACAAGAGCTTAGGGGCTATGATGTAATATTTTAAAGTCAAACAATGCAGTGTGGGATACATAGAGGTAAAGTAAAAAATCAAGATCTGGTTCCCATGTAGGCAGAGTATGGAATTACATTTAAATATATATATATATATATATATATATATATATATATATATATATATATATATATATATTAAAAAAGTATGTACAGTCCAGAAATTATGTTAAAATTTAGGAAACATCAAGACATGATGAAATAAACATGTTTTTCTTCAGTCTAGGAGTGTTGTTCTCCTTTAAATGCATACAGAACCTCTTTCTCTTCATAATGTTTTGTGACAAGATAACAGACAGTTAATCACTGAGCTCTGAATTTCATTTTTACTCTACCAAGATATCTGTGAAAAACAGGTGTATATTACATTATCAAACTTTGAAAAGTTCAAATGTCATATGGTCAAAGCCATATGATTGAACTTTTAAAAGTTTGAAAAGCTAAAAAAAATAAAGAACAGAAAAAAACCTTCCTGATGTTTTAAGTGGGGGGAGACCCTGCACCCCCCCACACCCCCCGCTCTTTAAAAATACCAACTCTGAAATTGCACTACAGTGCAGGAAAGGGAAATCTTCCCATTCCGCACTGTACGGTGATCTCCATTGAAACATTCAAACTTTTAAAAGTTAGAGCATATGGTGTTGACCATATAACGTTCAAACTTTTAAAAGTTCGATAACATAATGTACATCCATGAAAAACTGCGCTGTGGTTTATTCCAAAATAAGCTGCAGTAACTTTTCTGAGGATATTGTTTCCTTCAGTGCATTAACAATGGTAATTTGAAAGAAAACCAAACATGAATACTAGCAGTAAATGGGCATTAACATGGTTATTGTGGTAATAAACAGCTCAAATTATAGCATCTCATTGGGTGACACAAAATATACATTGGGTATCAGTGGATAAATAATTTAAATTGTTGTATACAGAAATGTTAAAACTATTTGTATGGTGAAGACAAAATGCAAGTTTTAAAAAAACAGATTATGGAACAAGTAAACATATTAGATTTATTTTATTTTACATTTGTTTACCGGGAAAGTCCAACTTGGAATGATCCAATTTTCAGCAGAAGCCCAGGGAGATATGCTCCAGACGCATGTCTTTCTAACATGGGAAGAAACTGGAGCACCTGGTGGAAACCCACACAAATGCAGGGAGGACATGCAGAGTCTACACAAAAGGCACCCCAGCCAAGAATCAAACTGGAAACCTCTTGCTGTGAGACAACAATGCAAACCGCTGCACCAGTAGAACGTCTAGATGAGCTATAACTTATTTAACAAGATATGTACTTTGGAACAAAATTATCATATTTTCACTTTCAAAAGGTCCATAGCAAGACTACAAACCATCAAATTGCAGCTTGCAAAATGAAGCAAATATAGTTGACAGCCAAGGGCACTGCACTTGCACCCCTGGAATCGGCTGACTAGATAATTTAAAAAAAGTTTTTTTTTGTTCTTCTTTAAGAAGAAAGAAGTCCGTGTGTGTTAACAGTCCAGTCGCGGGCGTGACATCATCACTCTCGCGAATATGTAGAAGTTTGTGAGCGGGAGTTTACAAGGATGGCTTTGCAAGCGGGATGATTCGAGCGGGAATAGAAGATGGCTGGGACCTGAAACGAAATAGCAAGCGGGACTCGTGGGAGTAAACAGACGGAAGATGGGACACTTCAGGTAGAGTTGTGTGTGTGTGTGTGTGTGTGTGTGTGTGTGTGTGTGTGTGTGTGTGCGCGCGCGCAGTGTACTATAGGGTTGCCAACTTGCCACCTTTTCAAATGTCCAAAGTGGGACATTTGTGGTACACACGTCAGATTTTGCAGGCCGAAACATACCCACGGCCAGTACAAAGTGCACAACTTCACTTTTTTGCCCAAGTAAAAGATTATTCTTGTAGCATTTTAGTTGCTTATTCTGTTTCTTATAACATTTAGGTGTTTCAGATTCAGAATAACTGTTTTATGCAACCATTACAAAAAATATAGGAAATAGTTTTGTTCTAAAATCTCAGGACATTTGCCATTTTACATTTTTTTGCAGGGCACAACTGGCCAAGAGGGACTGTCCCTCACAAAGTGGGACAGGTGGTAACCCTAGTGTACTATTGGTTTATATAAAAATGTGAGCAGAAATTGTGTTTGCTGTCTTTGATGCTTAATGAAGGAAAAATTGTTACTTGTTACTGATAGCTTTGGATATGCTTAGCATCACAGTACAAAAATCATTTATTTTTCCAATAACTGCTTTATGCTGTTCAGGGTTACTGAACTAAATGGACACAGAGTTTTAGATGAAAAGTACAGTAGGAGACAAACATCTTAATGTGACATCACATTCTGTTGTTAAGATCTAGGAAAGAAACCAAATTTCTGACTATAATTGGAGGCAAAGGTATGGAATAAACTATATTATGGCTAATAGCTGTGCAAGACAACTTCATGCTTACATCTTCCTTGTAGCTGTCGGTTCCAATATCCACTCAAGTAAAACTCATCTCTTACAAATTTCATTTGCTGCCATGCTGGTAGATGTTTCTACAAGCAATTAGTTTTATTTTCAATGTTTGTACAAGATCCTGAACTACTGGAAAATATCTGTATAAATGGAGAAAGGTTACTGTTCCCAAGAGCTCTTTTATTAGATGTGGGCATAATGTGTCAATACTATTTAGTCAGTATAGCGTTCAGTAAAGCATCAGAAAACAGGTGAGAAATATGTATATATCTGATATCACTCTTAGAAATAGAGCTGCATTTAGTGGTTTCTTCTCATTCCTGCTTGGTCTGTTTCAGAAAGTGTTTCAACTCTTTAGTATTCTTAAGGACAGAAGTCACATAAAATGCTAGCTGTGTATCAAATTCATGTTCACTAATACAGCTTTGATGTGTTGAATTAAAATATGCAGTATTCTATGTAAATGTTGCACATTAAAAGATTCCATTTCATTTGAGAAAGTTCTGTACGGATGTGTAAGAATGGAAAGGACATCATGGCCAGAGTCAAATATTGTATGTATTACCACATTTGCAGCTATAATTTCACATGGTTAGTGTGTGTGTGTGTGTGTGTGAAATGCCCCAGGTGTACATGGTGGTGGGTAGAGAATAAGGCTTGAACCCTGTACCTTGGGCCCAAGTGGCAAGAGCCTGAATTCCTACCCACCACCATTTGTAAAAATGTTGCAGGATTTTCCCTCATACTTTTCTGTTCCTCATAAAATCTGTGGTTTCTGCATTTGTGTCCTTGTTGCCTGACAGCTACATGTTCTCTAGTTTTATTCTTGGCTGTCTGGAGTGTTTCTCCCTGGGCCTCTGCTAAAAATTAGCTTTTTTTTTCAAAGTCAGACTTTCCTGGTTAACAAATGTTAAAAATGGACACATTTCAATATCAGACTTCATATTCTTCAGAAAGTGCATGGTAACAAAAGCTTTTATTCTAGCAATTTCTAAGTGTACAAGATGGATATTTGAAATATATCCCTGTGTTTGGGACTGTATCCCCCCCCCCCATTATTGGCTTCATCCAGGTTTTGTGCTAGGGTTGAGAGTTATGGTAAGAACTAAATTCACTGAATATGTTTGGGGGCTGTATTCGCCCAGTATTGGCTTTGTTCAGGTATTTATTGGCTTCATCCAGTTTTTTTGCTAATGTTGAGAGCTATGGTAAGAACTGATTTCATTGAATATGTTTGGGGGCTATGTTCTCCCATTACTGGCTTTGTCTGGGTGTTATTTGCTAAGAGGGTGAGAGCTATGGTGAGAACTGAATTCACTGAATGTTTGGTGGTTGTAGTCAACCGTTATTGGCTTTGTTCAGGTATTTTGTGCCAAGAGGTTGACAGCTGTGCTATGGTGAACTGAATTCACTAAATGGTAGCTATTTAAGTTTTTGTCTTCCTCTTTCACAAAACAGCTGATTTGGCATAGTGGTATGTTGCTCTGTTTTTCACGGAGTCCCCTGGGTTCAAGACATGGCAGTGAAATGTATGGTGGTAACGCAGCATTTTATTCTAGCAACTTTCAAACATTATACAAGCAATGTTTAAAATGTCCCTGGTTTTGGCCTTTTGTCCCCTCCCCAATAAATTTTGGCTTTTTCCAGATTTCTTGTGCTGCAAAGTTCAGAGATACAGCTGAGTGTCGAGTAGATTTTACAAGGAGCTGAGAGCTGCAGGGGAGCAAAAGTTTAGTGCTGCTTATGTTTAGTCTGCTTGCATTGTTAATAGCACAACAGATAGTGTACTTACTTTAGATGCTGAAGGCTGTGGGTTCTACTCTCACAGTAGGTAAATGCATTGCTGATGCTGTAGTGTGTTGTAAAGGGGGTGGATGCTGCAGTCTTTTTGGCAAAGATACCTAGTAACTATGGAACTGTTAACAGTTTGCTATCCATTCCCTATTGCGTTATTACTAGCTTTTCATTTTTTTTATTGCATGCAACAAAGGCAAGTTATTCTTCAAGGGTAACAGGCACTTTATTTGTAGATTAAACAATGACATATAAAGTGTTTGCTAGCAGCAACCTCTTTATTAGTTACAAATTTCTTCAATGTGGATTTTACTACTTCAGAGATTGTGTATTTTTTACTGATACTGGTGGACTTGAGTAGACTTTATGATGGAAATGTTCTGAATTGGGCAATTTTGTCATTGGTGGATGCTTTTTGTTTCATTGTTTACTGGAAAAATGTTCAAAGCAATAAATTTAAAATGCCCTCTAACAACTGTACTGCATTGTACAAGGAATATAATGTAATAGTCAGGAAGGTGTATCAAAGAGCATGTTTGTTGTGTTCGAGGGGCCTATGATTTTGAAGACAGCCCAGAGTTAATATTTGCCATTGGCAAAATGTATTTTCTGTGAAAGTGGTTTTCAGTGCTGTTTCAATGCATGTGAGTTTAAAGGGCAGAGAAGTTTTAATGTTAATCTATTTTCATTGTGAAACTGCATTGCTTTAATAGATATGTATTAGGGTTTGTGCTGTAAAATGCAAAATAAAACTTTCAAATGAAATCCTAAATCATCAGAAGTAAAGCAGTATGCACATTAGTGTTTATGGTAAATGGGGCAACATAACCAAGGAATGGGACATTGGAATGGCTGCAGGGGGGAGGCTCCATTTGACCATAATTTTGTTAGGGCTTGGTAGCAAACTCATACAGCCCCAGTTGAACTATACCGCTCAGTTGTCCATATCTTTGCAGAATGAATAGATATTTGCTGCTTATTTTTGGTTTGTTCCTCATATAATTTGTGATTTTCTAGCAAATCATTTAGGAATGAAGCCATTAAATGACAGACATTGAGTTTCAGATGTCATAACCTTCAGAAAATGCATGCTAATGCAAGACTGTCTAAGTTTTATAAAGAGCAGTTTTAGTAGTGTTTGTATGTTCCCCAATATATTTGGCCTTGTTCAGATTTCCTGCATTAAGAGGTTGAGAGGTACGTGCAAATCACTTTGTAGATTAGGAATATCCAAACATCTCAATTGTCCCCAATTCTGGCTCAAAATGTTGCTCTCCCCTAATAATCCCTCCTCCAAAATGACAATTTTGGAAGAAAATGTGGAGGGTTTACAATTATATATAACTGTAATGATCAGTTATAGATTACCTTTATTTCAGAAATGCATGTGGATGCTCTTATTTTGTTAGCTGCTCAAGTTAACTGTTAATATTAAAAGGTGTCCTTTTTTGACAGGTATTTTTGCATTACATTTTGGTCTGTTTTTCATAAAATTGTGGCTTTCTGGCAAATTAGTGGCAAGTCATTAAAGATTGAAGTTAGAAAATAATGGCAGACATTTGAGTTTCATATTTTATACCCTTCAGAAAATTTGTACTAATGTAAGATCTACCTGTTCTGTTTAAGTTAATAAGAGCAATATTTAAAAATTGGCCTTATTTTTGGGACTGTGTCCCACTTCTAGTTCTATGTATGGCTTTGTCCAGATTTCTTGCTCTGAAGTTGAGAGGTATGAGTGTCAGAGCCATCACTGTCAGCCAGAGACATTTCAAATTATGACATACTTATTGCACCCCATCCCCATTGTAGTGGCTCTGGATGTGCCCAAGGAAGGCAAGGAGCAGTTATGCAGTGTAAGTGTGCAGAGTATTCCCCTTCCAAGGTAGATCACAAATATGACCATGGCTTTTCATCTGTCCTTGATTTTGCAAAATGTTCTGGTTTTCTATCAGATTTTTATACTGTTGATTTATGCTTCTTATTATTCAGGAACTGCATGCTGTCACAGTGCCCTGTTGCTCTGTTTAAGTAGCCATGGTTTAATGAACATCAGGTAAGCTTGTCGGAGATTGTAAGATGCAAGTAAGCTTTAGTAAGCATATTGTTAAAGAATTACCAGCATTGAAAGCCTTTTCGTTGTTGCCATGCAAAGAATATTTACATGACTAGATAATGTATAAGCCTTGGGTATTGAAATGCATATGACAGTATTTGTAATAAAAGGACAGGATTACAGTATTTTCAAAAGCTCATTACATTTTATTGGAGACCAGTGTCTTATAGCAGTGTCTGTGTGTTGGTACACTTGTAGTTGGGTGGCTTTAATGGTATATGGTAAATAAGCATTGCTACCTTACTTAAAAGCCAAGCCCTGCAACAACCATCTCCACACTGAAGTCAAAACACAATAGCTCTGGTGGGTAAATGTACTCTGTATGTAATAATCAAAAAAGGCAAATGTTTGAAATAACTACAACTTATGTGCAAACACAATAGGTAGTGATGAAACAATGCTCTGCTAAAAATGCTTTAATGCTCCACATTGCTGAGCTGCAGATCAGTTATCACTGGCTACCAGGATTTCACCCACTTCAGATCAAGCACGGTGCCGTTCAGTGCAACCTTCCCAGAACTAATTCAAGTCTGGCCAGAATTATTTGGTGTGTGTATAAGAGGGAGGTAGCATACCCTCAGCTGTCCAGATTTTGCCCCATATTCCTCCTAAAAAGGATTGAAGTTGCTAAATGAGATTTCAGTTTTAGATGTCATGTCATTTAGAAAAATGCATACTAACACAAATCCTGCTACTCTTGCAATTTTCTAAGTTTCTGAGAGCCATATTTATAGTCTGTCCCTATTTATTTTAGGCTTTGTCAAGATTTCTTGCACTAAGGTTGAGGTCTTGAGGGGTGTGGTATGTTTGTGAGAGAGAAAGTGAAATGCCCAAGCTAGAGTTAGCAGGTAGAATTTTCAAGTGCATTTTCAAGGAACTGTGAGTTTTAAGGGAAGCTAAGTTCACTGCTGCTCATGCCAAGTCTGTTTACTATGTGCAACTGTTTTGTTTAGCAATTGGTATCTCTATTGTGGTATAAAGCTTTAAAGCTATGTTAGTAGCACCACAAGTAGAATACTTGCATCTTAATGTAAAGGCTTGAGGTTCTATTCCTACAGCATATACATTTGTATGCTGCAGTCCTCAGGATGTCCTCCTTTGGATGAGATGCCTAATAACTATGAACCTGTTTTTCAGCTTGTCATCCATTTTCTATTGCAATATACCAGCTTACCATTTTTTAATTTAACATAGGCAATTTATTCTTTGACAGCAGGCACTGAATTTGTAGATGAAACACTGAAATATACAGTTTTCTAGCAACATCTTCATTAGTTTCAGATATCTTTAATGTGGAATTATTCAGATTACTTTTACTTGCAGAGACACTCAAAACAAGTGTTGCTGTATAATACAAGATATAGAATTCAATTATATATTATAATTAATACAATCAGGTAAATCAAATAACTTTTGCATGACCCTAACGTTGTGCAAGGAACCTATTGCTTGAAAACAGTTCAAAGGTAAATAACCTGCCACTGGCCAGATGCATTTTCTTTGAATGTGGGTTTCAATGCTGTTTCATTGACTGAGTTTCAAAAGTAGAGAAACTCTAATGCCAAGTCTGTTTTCATTGTAAGACTATTGCTTTGTTTAGGTTTAGTAAAAGTCTCGTGTTTGGGCTATAATGTTTGAAATAAAAGTTGTAAATTAAATCCAACTGCCTGTAATCATTGTAGAACTAAAGCATAAAACAGTATGCACACATTTGAACAGTGTCTACAGTAAATGGGGAGAAATAGCCAAGTAATGGGACACTGGAATGGCGGTGTGGGCGGGGCTTGGGGTGGGTGGTCTTGGGCGGGGCTGTGTTGGAAGGGGGCGGGGTGAGCTATGTGGGTGGGGCTCTGGGTTTGCACCCCCCTGCAAAAAATCCTGCGGGCTCCCTTGTTGACAGCACACTATACAAAGGCTCACAAAATGACAAAATATTTTTAACAATTTGCTGGAAGCAAGCTACATGTGCTCCATATGAACATCTTTGCGTGTACTAACTCACAGACTGCTTGACCTGGTAGGCAAGAGAAAACTTCATTATTATTATAATAGTTCCACAGTCTTAAAATTAACTGTGTTTATCCTCTGATTTAAATGAAAGAAAACAATCTAATTGACTAATCCCATTTTAGTATATTTCAGTGCACTGAAATCCATGTATTACCTTTTCAAATATTAGAGGTAGACTGACAGACGAAAGCACTGGTAATCATCAGATCAGGATATAGACAGCATCACTGGACACTTACCCAGAAATTAAATGATGCCATCTCTATGAAACCCTGTTAAACTAGGGACTCTAAGATATTAGTTAAGTATTTTATCCTAAATGATTAGCTCATGTAAAAGATCAGCTTGTTTTAATTTTAGGAAGGGTATGGTGACGTGCTGTTAAACACAAATGCTTAACCAGTACATGCATTTGTGCAGTGTATTTTATTATTTTATACTAGTCATTCTAATAAATGTCATTTTGGGTAAAATACTAGATTTTTAGATTTATTTCTTACATTTAAAGTGATAGTCACAGGACATCAGGATGAGAAGTACACTTTTTGAATTATGTTTCTTAGTACAGTGATAAAATAAAAAGCTTTAAAACTTCACCCTAATTGCAACAAACCATTGCTTCATTTGTATAGCAAGAGCCTCATATTGAAATCAAATATTTGACAGCCACAGTAAATTTTTGAGAAACAAATTCACATAAAGTTATGTGAATACATAATAATCATTTATGTAGCAAAAAGCAATCCAAAAGAAAAAACATCAAGTTCGTTCTACTTCTAAATTAGATCTGTTTCCTAGGGAGAAGTACACTGTTTGAAGTTAAAGGATTGGGATCTTCCCTGATATTTATTTATTTATTCATTCATTCATTCATTCATTCATTCATTCATTCTGCGATGCACCCTTTATCCATTCTAGGGGTGTAAGAGAGCTGAGACTTAACCCTATTTTCATTTGTTACAATTCAGTCACACTAAGCTTAAAAAGATACAACCAGTAATGCAGTACAATCTTTCCTTGCATCGACATTTATTTTAATATATGTAATTTATCCTATTCTCTTATTTCTTCATTTATACCGTTATTATTTTAAACGGACTACTGCACTGTTTCATTTATATTTCTTTATTTCTATTGAATTCACAAATATGTAGCAAAAGTTGTTCTCAATATCACTTCCTGGATTTGTAAAACAAATCATTACTGTACAAAAGTTCAACCTTCATTCTGAAATGCAAAACAGACTTACTATTAAGGTCAAAATCTTAGTGCAGTGGCAAACTATGATAGTTTTAACCTATCTTGCCTGTTACTTACATTTCTATCCTACTTTAATAATACAGGATAATAAAAATCATGAGCTTTTTTATTAATTTAGTAACCAAACTTATACAAAAGCTAATATGAAACAGAAGAGTTGACAATACCCATCACTTTCAGAGGGCTACATTCATGCGAATGTTTAATGTGGTAAGCTATTGCTCATTAATGACCTTGCTTTAACATCATGTTAAGAACTTTGATCAATAGACAACCTATCTTTGTGACTTAACTAGATTCCGGGCTGAAAAAGAGGCCCTTATGTGTACTGGAATTTCCCAGTTAGCAAGCCCGTAACAGGTTTATATGATAATTTGAGAATTATTTAGTGCTGTGATAGTATAGCTTTAGGCTTGATATAATTCCTTCTTCCCATAGAATTAGCATTTTGTGTAACTCCGTGCATAATCTGTCCTGAAATGCAGCTGAAGCAATGGGTCCATAGGTTCATGGATTAGTACTAGGCTAACTGCCTTTGTGAGTCATTTTAAGTCCAGCCAATTACTCCATCTGAGAATCAAACCCTGCACTTTGTGTCTGTAAGGTAAATACCTTAACCATTATACCAGTCTTCCACCCTCTTACCTTCCAATAGTAATTTTAAAGACTGTACTACAGAACAAATTTGTTTTTTCACTGGAAAGAACAATGCACCGTAATAATTATCAATGGCTGCAATAAAATATTGCAGCCACAGATAATTATGGATAATTATGGATGTAATAAAATATTGCATGTTAATATTCAAATGAATATTCTATTATTGAGAGTTTGATTCCTCCAGCTGCTGCTATTGAACTGATCCCTGTGCATGTCATTAAGCAGATGAAAGTTCCTGAATTACATGAACCCTTCACTTTTTTAAATCATAATGGACTTGTTTCTTCATTTCAGTTCTTCCGGTTCCCTAGGTATTTCGCCTCCTTCATTAGAGAAAATTGTTTCTGGTTGTTTCACAGAAAAAATGAAATGCACAATTATACAATTTAATGTTTGCAACAAATAACATCAAAATAGAATCTTCATAATGAGTCATGAACAGACCAAATCGTGATCATGTACCAACAAAACCATTCAGTGATCCACAAGGATGGGCTGTAACATAGGTCCGTGGTGGGGAAGGGGGTCAAGTCTAGCTCTCTCTGCTTCTTGTAGTTGATGACATGGGTTTCAATGGCTTGGGCTTAATGATCTGCAACTCTGTTAAATGTGGCTTGATGATATAAGGTAACTGGGAAAAGGGAGCAATGCCTTGGGATTTAGTGGTTTGTGAGGGGTTAGGATTACAGTAAGTGCTAGGGAAGGGGATCAGTGTTTTAGTTTGATTGAGTAGTGGTGTTTTTGAATTGTGTGCTTATGTATTTGTGTGTGTGCGTGTTTCTTTTGCAGTGGTATTATTATGGAAAGGGTATTTAGTACCCTAATGGGTAGAGTTAGATTTGGGACAGGGACAGAGTAAGGGTTAGCGCACATGAGTAATTTGATGCAGGGTGTGTGTGTGTGTGTGTGGGCAAATCCAGGAAATCCAGCTTACTTTCCTTTCTGATTATTATTTTGAAGTGAGTTGTTATTTTTCCTGCAGGTTCATGGGATCTGTGACATTAGTCAACATGACCAAATCATCTAGAGCCAATTTTTACACCACTGTGTGGCAAGCACTGACACAGTGTGCAATCTGGGATCTATGTTCTCCTGTCAAGCATATACTGTTCACAGCAGTCGATGCCCAAAGTGGTTGGTCTTTACAACTATTCCCATGAAAGGCACTATCTAGTGTTGGGTGGTGGAGGAACTCCACAGAGACACAGGGAGAATATGCATACTATAGACAGGCATTGACCAGAAGCCAGGCTTGAACTTTTTACCTTGTGCATGGAAGGCAAAGCCTTAACCATTGTGCCATCTGTGTCTTGACAGAAGCCAAAGTAGCTGTAATTGCAGAGAAGGTCGAAGAGAACCGATTATGATAGTACACTATTATTGTGGAAGAGCAG
>NC_056747.1:961454434-961484434 GCF_019279795.1 Protopterus annectens
AAAGGAGAAACCACAGCTGAACTGTGACAACTTTTTTTCTGAACACTTCTCTAACAACCAAAGGGCCGGCTAAGAACTTGCTGTATTCAACTGGACGTATAAGAGAATTTAAGTACCTTTATCTGCACTTTTTTTTCAAAAAAATACAGTATTTAAATTGATTTTAACTGTGTGTTGCAGGAATATTAACTGAACTGGAAGTTAGTCAGTGTTTGCTGAATTTTGTTATTTGCTAGTAATTACAGGTGTGGGGGTAGCCACATTCTTTGATTTCCTGTCCTTGCCTATTTAAGTGGTACAGTGTGAAATATTTTCTGCTTAAAACCTCAGCTTTGGCCAGCTAAGAACTTGCTGTATTCAACTGGATGTATAAAAGATTTAAGTACCTTTATCTGCACTTTTTTCCTAAAAAAAATATACAGTATTTAAATTGATTTTATCTGTGTTGCAGGAATATTTACTGAACTGGAAGTTAGTCAGTGTTTGCTGAATTTTGTTATTTGCTAGTAATTACAGGTGTGGGGGTAGCCACATTCTTTGATTTCCTGTCCTTGCCTATTTAAGTGGTACAGTGTGAAATATTTTCTGCTTAAATCCTCAGCTTTGGCCAGCTAAGAACTTGTTGTATTCAACTGGACGTATAAGAGAATTTAAGTACCTTTATCTGCACTTTTTTTCAAAAAAATACAGTATTTAAATCGATTTTAACTGTGTATTGCAGAGATATTAACTGAACTGGAAGTTAGTCAGTGTTTGCTGAATTTTGTTATTTGCTAGTAATTACAGGTGTGGGGTAGCCACATTCTTTGATTTCCTGTCCTTGCCTATTTAAGTGGTACAGTGTGAAATATTTTCTGCTTAAAAACCTCAGCTTTGGCCAGCTAAGAACTTGCTGTATTCAACTGGACGTATAAGAGAATTTAAGTACCTTTATCTGCACTTTTTTCAAAACAATACAGTATTTAAATTGATTTTAACTGTGTGTTGCAGGAATATTAACTGAACTGGAAGTTAGTCAGTGTTTGCTGAATTTTGTTATTTGCTAGTAATTACAGGTGTGGGGTAGCCACATTCTTTGATTTCCTGTCCTTGCCTATTTAAGTGGTACAGTGTGAAATATTTTCTGCTTAAAAACCTCAGCTTTGGCCAGCTAAGAACTTGCTGTATTCAACTGGACGTATAAGAGAATTTAAGTACCTTTATCTGCACTTTTTTTCAAAAAAATACAGTATTTAAATTGATTTTAACTGTGTGTTGCAGGAATATTAACTGAACTGGAAGTTAGTCAGTGGTTGCTGAATTTTGTTATTTGCTAGTAATTACAGGTGCGGGGTAGCCACATTCTTTGATTTCCTGTCCTTGCCTATTTAAGTGGTACAGTATGAAATATTTTCTGCTTAAAAACCTCAGCTTTGGCCAGCTAAGAACTTGCTGTATTCAACTGGACGTATAAGAGAATTTAAGTACCTTTATCTGCATTTTTTTCAAAAAAATACAGTATTTAAATTGATTTTAACTGTGTGTTGCAGGAATATTAACTGAACCGGAAGTTTTGACTCTGCTCTTCAGTTAGTCCCACCCACCCTCCCTGTTTTTGTTTTGGTGTTAATCTTAATGGCCTTGAAACTGCCCACCCCTCTTGTTGTAAATTTGTGTTTGGATACTCCTTCTGGGCCCATCTCATTTGCTCACTCAACTGAGTGCAGTGAGATCATATTCTGATTTCAGACACTCCTACTGTGTACAAAGAGTGCATCTGGGAAACAGAAAAAAAAATTTAAGCTTGTTTCCTGCCTTTCCTGTTAAGTGGTATAGACTATTTGTAGGCTTCTGAGCCCCCAAGCCCTTCTGTGTTGGAGGGAAGCCTTCTAGCTTAGTTTTTTTTTCTTACAACTAGCCAGTTTTCTAGTTTCAGCACTCAAATCTGTTTCTTTGATCTCAGCACTTGTTCAGAAAAAAAATGTCATCTGCTTTTACTGTACTTGTGTTTCTACCTACTTTATTTTACTTTTGCATCATCTTAAAAGTACTCAGTTGTATTTATTACTGCTTGGTGTAACTCATTCTAAGCCTTTTGGTTTAAACACTTGGGCTTCGGACCAGTTGTTTTGCACTGAGAGGGTTTGTGGTCTGCACTGTAGTGGCAGAACAGGTAGCTTACATCCTTCTAGGTTGGGAACTGCTGATTGAGGGCTCAGTGTCTGTTATTCTAAAAGTGTATTAATTCTGGTTTAAGCACTTGGGCTTTCAGGCCAGTTATTTTACATTAAGAGGGTTCATGGTCTGCACTCTTGTGGGAGGAGAGGCTGGACTCTGCCCTTCTGAGCTGGGAATTTCTGGTTAAAGGCTTATAGTGCATGCATATCTCAACTGCTTCTTACTGAAGTTGGTGCGCCTTGTTTGCTGTGGCATAGACTGGATTCGGGCCTGCTGGATCTAGCTTTGTTTGTGTAACTTGAGCAATAATCCAGGCATTCTCTGAAGTATTCAATTGTATTTATTACTGCTTGGTAGTAACTTGATTAAAGTGTAGCAATCATTCTAAGTGTTTTGGATTAAGCACTTGGGCTTCAGACCAGTTGTTTTACATTAGGAAGGTTTGTGGCATGCACTGTGGTGGCAGGACAGGTAGCTTTCATCCTTCTAAGTTGGGAACTGCTGATTGAGAGCCCAGTGTCTGTTATTCTTATAGTGTATTAGTTCTGGTTTAGGCACTTGGGCTTCAGGCCAGTTATTTTACATTAAGAAGGTTCGTGGTCTGCACTCTTGTGGGAGAAGAGGCTGGACTCTGCCCTTCTGAGCTGGGAATTTCTGGTTAAAGGTTTATAGTGCCTGAATATTTGAACTGTATCTTACTGAAATTTGTACACCTTGTTTGCTGTAGCATAGACAAGATCCAGGCGTGCTGAATCTAGCTTTGTTTATATGCTTGTTGTTTGTTTGCTTGTTATTTCCCTGGAACGCTAATTCCACCTAATACGCAGCTTCTCAGTGCTTCTGTGGATCACTAGTGATATCTGCATTGCTTACTGTACTTATTTCCTTGTTAGAAATTGAAAGAACTTGAAAGAAAGTTACTGTTTGTCATTTTTGCATTCAAGTTACCTGTAACACATTGCACTTAAGTTACCTGGCACTTGCGTGCTAAAGCAATTATATAAGTCAGCACTAAAAATTAAAAGCACTACACCCTCACTCCCCACTGGCCCTTGCTTTCAATTATTAAGGAATTCCCAATATTATTCTAGCATGTCCAAAGGTCAGTTGTTAATCTCCTCTCCGGTCCAGCTGGTGAATCTGGGAATCTTGAGGCAATGTTACAACTGCCTCATGTACACAGACAACCCTCTCCTCCTCCCAACAAATTCCAACACATGTGAGAGATGCAACCATATAGCCAAACTGGAGGCTAAGCTCTCTCAACTCAGTACTGGCATAACCAGTCAGGAGGAGAAGGAAACCACACTCACTACAATTCCAGTCTAACATAGACCTACCACGACAGCAAACCAAACACATAATCACAAAAACATACTCGGAGGCTCTAAATAAAGATCTGCCTAAGCAGCAGAGACCTCCAAAGCAGACACCCAAGCAACTGCTACCCCAAAACAAAACACGTGCAACACATATCTCACAAAGCCAGTGTGCCGAACAGTCACAGCCCTTAAGATTAAACAACACACCTGATGCACTTGTAATAGGTGACTCTATCGTCAGGCACACTGACGTCCCACTCACCAGGCTGAACAAGGAGAGGGTCACGGTGAGCAGCCTGTTGGGCGCTAGGATCCACCACATAACACAAGCACTCAGGTCACTCCAAGGCAAGTACAAATATGACTCAGTCATTGTCCATGCTGGTGTGAATGACCTGAGATGTACCTCCCAGGACTACATGAAAAGAGACATAAAGGAGCTCTCTGAGCATGTAGCCCAGGCCGGTATGACCCTGACCTTGAGTAGCATCTTACCCTCACCAAGAATGATGCCACAATATGAAGACAAGATGATAAATTTCAACAATTGGCTTAAGTACTGGTGTCATTCAAAGGGGATCCAATGCCTGTCAGCTTGGGATGATATGCTCGACAAGCCAAGATGCTTCCCTAGGGATGGCTTGCACCTGTCACCCCTGGGCTTTCGGATATTGGCAAAGGCTCTTGCTACCCCCATAGTGCCTTTTTTAGGCAAGGCTCAAAAGACAAACCCACCTCCATAGGTATCACAAGGGATAAGAAACTAAGAGTAATGCTACTCAACGCCAGAAGTCTAAACCTCAAGATGCACGCACTCGAAACTCTCCTTAGCATGGAGAACATTGATATCTGTGCAGTAACAGAAACCTGGTTCAGGGATCCCGAGAGCACCCCAGCACTACCAGGTTATACCTCATACCATGCTTTTCGGCCCCAAAACTTGGACCGAACCACAAAAGGAGGGGGAGTATCTATATTCATCAAAGATACCCACACTTCCAGGTTGGTGGCAAAGCACGAAGCATCAGAGACTATCCATGTGCAACTAACAGTGGGTAAAACTGCCTTCCAGTTTATAGCCTGCTACAGACCACCCTCCCAAACCCAGGAACCCCACTCGGCCTTTCTGAGAACACTGGAAAATATGAAGGTCTCTCCAAACACCATTATATTGGGCGACTTCAACTACCCAAATATAGACTGGGAGCATTACTCTAGCTCCAACACCCTAGCCCAAAGGTTCCTAGAATTTATAAACTCAGATGCTATGGAACAACTTGTTACCACTCCCACAAGAGGGGAAAACATACTGGACCTGATCATCACCAACATGGGGACTCTATGCTCCAGACCAGAAGTGTATCCCTCACTGGTAAGATCAGACTATAAACTAATCTCACTGGATATTCACATCCCGACCCCACCCCCTGCCCAGAAAACCACAGTAAAACACTTCTCTAAAGCAAATTTCACACTCCTCAAAACCGAGGTGGAATCCTTCAAAGCCCCCGGGCCTGTGGAAAATACGGCCCAGACCGCAGAATCCTTTATAAACGCATTCTATGAACACCTTCAGGAATGCATGGATCATGCAATCCCAAATAAAACCAAGACCCAATCCTCCAAAGGCAGATGTCCTGTCTGGTGGAACCCAGCCATAAACAAACTATACAATAGAAGGAGGAAGCTACTAAATGATAGAGCAAAATCCCAAAAAGGGAAGGCATTACTGATCAGTATTAGCAAAAAACTATGGGCACTCATAAAATTGTTTAAGGCCAGCTTCGAGAGAAAAATTGCACAGGACACTAAGGATAATCACAAGGCTTTCTTTAGTTATGTTAGGAACCAGGGTGGTAATTCCCAGATATGCTCAGAATTAGTCCAAAATGACAAAAAATACACTGAACCCACAGACATTGCCAACATCCTAGCTGACAGGTTCAGCGCAAACTTCTCCCCCCCCCTCCCCACCAAAAGGGCAAATATCTATCCCAGCATAGTACTGCCCCCCTGACATCTCAGATGCTCAGGTAAGAGCCACCCTCTCCAAAGCAAAAAACAGCATCAATGGGACCAGATGGTGTCCCGGGCTGCGTCCTACATGAACTCCAAGAAGAGCTAAACCCAAACATAAAACTACTGTTCAATCTCAGCCTTACTACAGGATATGTGCCCAAAGAGTGGCGTACAGCAACAGAGGTCCCTCTCCATAAAGATGGTGCCTCAACGGATCCTGGAAACTATCGCCCCATAAGCCTGACTAGCTTGGTCTGCAAAGCTATGGAAAGGATCATCATGGACCTCATAAATAAAGATATTGGGGACCTACAGACACTGGATCCTACCCAGTTCGGCTTTGTTAAGGGCAGATCCTGCCTCTTAAACCTGGTTGATTTCTTTGAAACAGTCACCAAGGCCATTGACGAGGGGAAGGTGGTCCACACAGCCTACCTGGACCTCGCAAAAGCCTTCGATACAATACCCCACTCGGGCATTATAGATAAGCTCACCAGCTTAAATATAAACCCCTATGTCACTAGATGGATTGCAAACTGGCTCAAGGACAGAACCCACATGGTTAGAATTGCTGGAGCCATGTCAGACTCCAAACCAGTTACAAGTGGTGTCCCACAAGGCTCAGTCCTGGGACCTCTCTTGTTCGGTATATATTTCTCGGAGGTACAGGCCAACATGGAAGGACTGTGGCTGACCAAGTTCGCAAATGACTGCAAACTGGGCACCATAATCGACTCTCCAGCCGACACAAGCATCCTCCAAAAGGGCCTTATAGAAACAGACAACTGGTGCCAGAGCCATGGCCTCAAGCTAAATGCCAAAAAGTGTATAATCATCCCCTTTGGCAAAAACAAAGTGCCCACAAATTACCACATAGGTGGTAATCCATTAAGTACAGAAGAAGTAATTAGGGACCTGGGGACCCAAGTTGATAGCAATCTCTCATTTGACAACCACATGGCCAAAGTGGTTAGAAAAACATTTTATATAGCCCACCTAATCATGAAGGGATTCACATCTAGATCAGGGGAGGTCATCGTGCCTCTTTACTCACCCCTCATCAGGCCCATAATTGAGTACAATGCCCCTTTTGGGATGTACCTTACCAGACACCTGCAACAACTGGAAAGACCCCAAAAGTACCTCACCAAGAGGATCAAAGGGCTCAAACAGATGCCATATGCTGCCCGGTTAAAGAAACTCCAGCTCTACTCAGTGGCAAACCGCCTGTTCAGAGGCGATCTGTGCCTGACGTATAAAGCCATGTCCAACCCGGAATTAATGGACATGCTGCACCTCAGAAATTCCAAATCCCATCAAGCTATGCGCTCGAGAGACTTGAACCTCAGCACTGAAATAAATAGGACATGCTGGAGGGACAGATTCATAACCCAGAGGCTCCCTTCACTCTGGAATAAAATCCCAGTCCAGGTTAGGCAGAGTCCCTCATTGACTCTTTTCAAGAGGAATCTTGATGAGTGGATGGGAGATCATAGGTTTACCCCGGGTATCACTTCTGTGTCACTGTTAGACAGAGGCACAGAATACTAACCTCGAAAAAGGGCATAGCAAAATAAATTTAAAATGGGTGGCGAAAGCCAAACACATTCTGGCTAGGCTTATAAATGCCCTAGGGCAGATAGCTTAGTATGAACCTATGAACCTATGAACCTATGTCATAGGCAGACTACTGTTTTATATATATATATATATATATATATATATATATATATATATATATATGTGTATATATATATATATATATATATATATATATATATATATATATGTGTGTGTGTGTGTATAGCTATCTATCAGTTTATCTGTCTATATGGGTCTACTGCACTACAGCAAATGTCCAGTGCCCTGACACACAGTAGGAAGACACCAGTTGGTGGACACAAACAGAGGGTCAACAAGTGTGAGAGATTGACAATCCCTGAGTAGGGTAATATTTCCTTTCCCCAGAGATTGTGCGATTTCATAGTTTGTATTAAATAATTAGAAGGGGGTATTGGGGTGCAGCCCACCTGCAAAAAACACTTGCTGTTGGTTTAATCTGCTCTATGGTAATCCCCAGAGCATGAGCAGAACGTGTTGCTATTGGTGAGTTTGAGGTTCAGACACCAATCTGCAGGGTGTCAGGACACTGTATATTAGATACAGTGTCCTATACCAATATGTATGTGTGTGTGTGTATATATATGTATATATATATATATATATATATATATATATATATATATATATATATATATATATATATATATATATATATATATATAGGTCCATTTCACATGATTGAAAGCTCAAAATACTGAAATTCATTTGAATGAGTCCACAATTCCGAATGCTTGACTGAATTTCATAATACAGAAACCTTACAATGCTGAATTGCAAAATACAAAATGTTAAGGCATAGACATGACGTGTGTTTCCCTTCACCCGTGAATTGCTTACCATAACAAAAAATACACAGATCCATGAATACCAAACATTTCATCACAAATAACATGAACATTCGCAAAACCTAGGTTCACAATACCAAATAAACCGCACATATATTACCAACAATTTGTCTCACCAAATGAAAACTATAAAAGAAAAAAATGCACACTTGTAAAACCAACAACTAACTCTTTCCAAAATTAAAAACCACTTACTTAGCTTATTAACAAACACCGGATGATATAAAACCAGACTAGGTGGGGGTTATGCCCCCCACGCCCCAATGATAGAAAACTGTAGAAGTCGATAAAACGTATCTGATGATGTAACATCTTATTATAGGAATTACTAGTGAAGTGAGTCTAGCAGAGTAGTGTAGATTGCAATGGTCAGCATTATGTACCCTCAGATTTGTCCATGGTCTTGTTTTTGCACCAGCACTGATTCACTGTGTGTGATTTTTTTTTCTTTTCTTGCAAAACATTTTTATGATATATTTGTTGTGAAGAAAGTTTTATTACTTTTCAGTAAAGTGAATTTTCATTTTGACATGGAGCCGTATATATGTGTGTGTATATATATATATATATATATATATATATATATATATATATATATATATATATATATATAGGTAATTAATATATACATATACTCATCTATCTAGTTATATTCAGGAGTAAATCAAACATCATAACTATAAAAACTGCAGGTAATTAAAACTTCTTTTGCAGGGGATTGCCTACCTGCTCCCCATACCCACTTGCTAAATGTAGACATCTCTGGGGTTATTCCAGTTTGACATAAGGGAAAAAATCACATTTAAACCTCTAACAGTTTGCAGTTGTGAAATTCTTGCCATCATCAATATTTAGCATTCATAATTTGAAAGTGGACACACACACACACACACACACACACACACACACACACACACACACACACACACACACACACACACACACACACACTTTGGAGAATGTACAGATCAAAAAGAAATATGTACTCTTAAAAATTTGTTTAGATTTAAAGATAATCAACTTGTGAGTGAAGCTGCTGCTAAATAATTCTGCATGATTTGTAAGATATGTTTGAAGTCAGAAAGTTGCCCTTTGTGATTAATATCTTGCAATAAATTCTTGTATACTGAGCATTCAGACAAAACAAATATGCCCCCAGTCTCCCTTAATTATATAAACTAATTCATCAAGTGATTCTTTTTTCTGCACATGTAAATCACTGATAATTTCAGCCTGTCATTAATGCCAGATATTAGATATTATGTCACTCATAAGTCACAAAACATTGCAGGCATTGAATAATACCTGAGATTCACATTATGTGTTAAGAAAAACATTACTGTGTTGATGTATCAGTTAGGGCAGCAGGTTGCTGCAGTTTCCTGGTGTAAATCTCTTTTCCCATCCTTTGTGTGTGACTGTTCTTGTTTTTTCTCATTATGGTTTTAATACATATGATTTCCCAGAGGTCTTATAATGGTATAGGGGACCATACCTTTCAATCTGCAGACACTGAAAGTAGGAACACAGGCCCTAGAGAGTAAGAACATCCATCTAAAAATCTGGACATCTAATAAACATAAGAGCTGAATACCAAATAGTGCATAAGGTACTATTCAGAAACACGTTTAAAAAGCAGAGCGCAACAAAACTAATAGAAAAATATAAGAAGATTATCAGAGACACTTGTAAACTCTGAAGACTTTAATGAACTGAATTGTAAAATTCTACTACACAAGGTCATTTATTATTGCTTCAGAAAAAGGTAAATGTAAGATGTGTGTGTTGTATGTTTGTCATGTACTGTGGTTTTCTGTGTATTTGGTAGCTTCAGAAAATATGTAAGGAAGGGAATTCAGAAAATTGTGTGAAGGTGTACAGTCACCAAGCCCATAGAGGAGGGGAGAACAGTGCACACCGCCTCCCTTGACTTAGCCAAGGCCTTCAGTACTATTCCCCACTCAGGTATAATAGATAAACTCTCTCAACTAGGCATCAGTCCATGTTTTACCAGATGGGTAGCAAACTGGCTCACCCACCTAGTCAAAACAGGGGAAGCCACCTCAAGTAGTAGACCCGTAACAAGCAGTGTACCCCAGGGATCAGTCTTGGGGCCTCTGCTGTTTGGGATATACATCTCAGAGGTGCAGGCCAAATCTATTGGGCTATGAGGTTGGCATAATGGTTAAGTGTTTACCTTACAAACACAAGGTGCAGGGTTTGATTCTCACATGGGGGAATTGGCTAGGTTTAAAATGGCCCACAAGGGCAGCTAGCTTAGTAATAACCTATGGACTAACCTATGGACTATGGATGACCATGTTTGCAGATGACTGCAAGATGGGTGCTGTCATCAAGTCCTCTAGTGATGTGAACATCCTCCAAGAGTGTCTCACCCAAACAAATGGCTGGAGCCAGACACATGGCCTCAAACTAAATGCCAAAAAATGCATCATCATCCCTTTTGGGGACAATGACGTCCTCACAAATTATTACATTGATAATAAGGCACTAAGCATGCAATCAGTCTTGAGGGACTTGGGCACCCAGGTTGATAGCAAAGTGACTTTTGACCACCATATTGCCTCCGCTGTACAGAAAGCTTTCTACATGGCCCACCTCATTAGTAAGGTTATCTTATCCAGGGACAAGGTGATCATAAAATCCGTGTATTCTTCCCTTGTAAGACCCATTATTGAGTACAATGCCCCTTTCAGCATGTACCTCACAAAGCACATGCAGCAGCTGGAGAGACCACAGAGGTTCTTCACCTGGAGAATCCAGGGCCTCAAACATCTACCCTACACAGATAGGCTAAAAGCCCTGTCCCAGTACTCAGTCTCCTACAGACTCCTCAGAGGTGACCTCTGTCTGGCATACAAAGCAATCTCAGATCCCACCCCGACTGGACTTTGCATATCGGCAAGTCAAGCTCTACGCAAGTAACCCACACACGCAACCTCAACCTGGTCTGTGACATCAACAGGACTTGTTGGTGGGACAGCTTTGTGTCTCAGAGACTCCCCCTTTTGTGGAATAGACTCCCTCTCCACATAAAGCAGAGTGCCTCATTAAACCTTTTTAAGCGCAACGTGGAAAACTGGATGGGTAACAGAAAATACACCCCAGCTTAACACTGTCATAGGGTACTAACTTGTTGGAACATGTGCTAAATTCTTGGCTAGGCATGTAAGGGACTCAGGGCCAATAGCCTAGTAACTTCCTATGATCCTATGATCCTATGATCCTATGCCTCAAAAATAGGGACATCCTAAGTCAGGCTTAAAAATAGCAATGTTCACCCAAAATAGGGACAGTTGAAAGGTTTACAGAGGATCAGTATCCTTTGTGGAGGATTGTGGGGTACAGGATTGAAATCCCCTTTAGTGCCTTTGTAGGGTACAGGACTGAAATCGCCTTTAGTGCCATTTAATGCACACTACTCAAAGTATCACTGGTTTCCAGTGGTTTCTGCTGCTTGTTTTGTGTTTTTTCATAGTACTTTTATGGCACTCTGTATGGATTACCCCTGGTGCACAGTGTGTTCCCTGCTCCCTGCTCTTTTTAAGAGCTGTTTAGGCACAACTTTAAAGAGCTATCCCCAGTGTCTAATGGTTCCCTCACCCTAAATCACTGTTCTGTTTAAGTGCCATTCCTGCATGAGTTTAAATACTTATCCCTGATGTCTTGTGGATTGCCCAACCCCCAGTGACTGTTAGTTTGAAGGGCAGTTAGGGCACAAGTTTAACATTTATTCCTGCTGCCTAGAATTTCTCCTCCCAGTCTTTATTATGTTGAAGTTCAGTTAAGGTACAAAATGATGAGCTCTCCCTGATCCATGGCTGTAGGTGTGGCTCATTTGGGTGGGGTGTGTATGGAAGTATGACAGCCAGTCACACACACACACACACACACACACACACACACACACACACACACACACACACACACACACACACATTCATACAATCATTACAAACACATACGCACCCATATATTTTCACACTTTCATTATACACACACAAGCACATGCGCACACACACACACACACACACACACACACACACACACACACACACACACACACACACACACACACACACACACACACCAGTCCTCACTCACACATTCACTACACACATCACACATAAATACACACATGTATGTATACACACACACACACACACACACACACACACACACACACACACACACACACACACACACACACACACACACACACACACACACACACACACACACACACACACACACACACATGCCTAAAGTACTCCCTCACTAACTCCTCTACTTCTCTTTGGCAGATAGATACACAGACACACACACATGCGGTCCATTACAAATACTCATGCACACATCCCTAACACTACTTGACCACTAAACTCCCCAACACCTACCTCTACAGTAATGGATGAACATGGCTTTTTGTCTGTGTTCATTACTGTGAATGGGCAGGAATGGCCATGCTAATCTACAAAGCCAAGCGATTGTCTGAGTCACTGAGCTGTGTAAATGCCTTAACTGCAGGCACTTCTGAGGGAAGTGCACATAGCAAATTAGCATAATTCTCTCCCCCAGAATACCTCATTAGCTTCTACCATGGCTATGGAGATAAACCCACTACTGTGCTGCATTTCTTTATGAAAAGCATTGTGATGGAGCTATCTATGAATTCAAAAAAGTTATCATGAGGTGTATACCTTGTGTACACCTCACCATAATGGTTATAAATCCTCTGTTAGCATTAGCCACTAAAATAAGCCAACCTTCAAATATTTAAGTGTTAGCAATTAGTGCCGACTAGTCAACATTCATAGGGAGGACACTACAGAGTAAAAAGTATACCAGTAAAATGCAATAAACTCTTCAGCTAAGAAAGAAGAAGCCATTACCCAATAGCATTTAAAGTTGAATAATACAATTCTTTTCTTGGGATCAATAAGTTAAAGAATTTTTATTATGAATAACTTATACAAAGTACAGAAGTTTCATTGTTTACCAGGAAAGTCTGGCTGAGCCAAAAAGTGTCCATTTTCAGTGGAGGCCCAATACAATCCTTCACAAATCAGTTACAAATATTTTAAATTACAAAGTATCATTTGACACTACAAAACATGGGAGAGAAATAATGTTGGCATGAGAAAAATATAGAACATATGTTTCATAGTGGAGTGCAATGAAAAACAATAACATGAGTTGGAGAAAATGTGCCAGGAAAATCTTAGTCATATTATTTGTTACATAGATTAGTATGCAATAAATGAGACCTGAGACAATTCTAATAAGATATTTAAAAGAGATATTAGAGAGTACATGATTAGAAAAAGTGAAAGGAAATTGATGATGCCTTAGTATGAGAGAGGGTGTTCATATTAGGGTTATAGAAGGAAGTAAGAATGGAGAGAAAAGGAGATGATAAGATGAGTGCAGGGTCTTCAGGTCGCTTAGGTGAGTAGGGAGGAAAGAGAAAGAGGCAGAGGAAAGGTCTGCAGAGAGAAAGTGGACATGGTAAGGCAGTGGGGAAAGCAAAAAGAAGGAGTGGAGTAGGAGGTTGGCGAGGGTGGTGAAGTATAACTTAGATTGAAAGGGGGTGAGAGAAGTATATTGAGTAAGTTCAGCCAGGATTGGCACAGAAGTAGGTCCATGATTTTGTAAATTATTCTTTTAGGGGAGCATTTAAAGGTGGGTAGGTTAGAAATAGGTCTAATGGTTTGAGGTAGAGAGTTCCATTGTATTACTATTGAGTACAAGTATAGACTTTGTCCAGGGGATTTATTTGGTTTATTTATGGTGCAAAGTTGTTTGCCTTCTGAACGAAGAGTTCTTTTAGGGAAATTGATTAAAGGGGTAAGAGGTCAGCAGGCTAATGGTTTGTGTATGATTTTGTGTATTGTTATTAAGTTAAATGTTGCAGAGGTTGAGGTTGAGTTCCAGCCAGCTAAGGCTATGCAGAGCTTTGCAGTGATGGGTAAAGGAGGATGAATTTGTAGCAAACTTGGTAATTTGGTTGTAGCAGCTTTAAGGTTTGTTTTTTATGGATGATTGTAAATTAGTTAGAACTGGGACTCTATATAGTAGGAAGGGAAGAAGTTAGGTTTTGGCTAGAATAATTTTGTGGGTGTGTTCATAAAATGTTTGTTTCTGTATAGCATGCCTAGATTTTGATGGATTTTCTTGCTACTGCTTTGGATGTGGAGGTCAAATTTCAGACTATCATGTGTTGGTAGTTTGGTATGGTAAACTAATTCAATTTCATATGTCCATAGGTGATTACTAGGCTAATGGCACAAGAGCATTTACAAGCCAAGCCAATAATACCCAAGATATGGCAGTATTATATCTTAATTCCCTAGATCTGGGATAAGGTAGTATCAGTGTAGTGGATCTTTGGGTGTTGGAACCCTAAGTCATTTTACAAACTGCTTCTGTCCATAAGGGAAATGGGGAGTATGCCAGGAGTGATTCTTTGATTCCCTAACCATTTATCCAAATTATTTTTTGGAGAGTGTGAAGGAAGTGCTTTGTTTTACAAAGATGGAAAGTTTTTTTCCATAGACGAGGCAGCCGTTGGGATATGAATTTGTCTATCCAGCAAGTTCTGTTAGAGTCACAAATAAGGCTCAGGTCCATGGAACATGTAACCCTTGTGTAAAGTTTCTTGTGAATATGTAACATTTTCATTAGGGCTGGATCAGAAAATGCTTTGCAGGTCAGGCATAAGTCCCCTCTCAATAAATTATATGAGACAGAGTAAAGGGATAGGGCCTTTGGTCAGTCTGCATAAGACATGTGTCTTACACTTTGTATTTTTTTTTTAGTGAGAAGCCTCTGGGCTGCACCATTTGGTATAAGTGCCTGGTTAGGTACATACAGAAGAGAGCATTGTACTTGATTATGGGCCAGATGAGGGCCAAGTACAATGGCATTATCACTTCCTTTGACCTCAATGCCATGTATTTATTTATAAGTTGAGCAACACAGAAGGGTTTTCTCTCTACTGTAGCTACCTGGTGGCCAAAGTTTAGGTTACTGTTATCTCTGTTCTTAGGTCCCTCACCACTGGGTCTACTTTTAGGAGTGTGCTATTAATATTATAATTTGCAGGGATTTCTGATTTACCAAAGGGTAAGTTCATGCATTTTTTAACATTTAGTTCCAGACCATGGTATTGGCACTGGCCGTTTGTCATTTTTAAGCCTGTTTGTAGGATGTCAACATCATTTGAGGATTCAATAATTGCTCCCAGCTTACAGTTGACAGAGAACTTGGTGAGCCAGAGGCCCCCAACATTGGCCTTCACATCAAAGAACTATACACCAAACAGGAGGGGTCCCATCACTGAGCCCTATGGGACACTGCTAGTAACATGTTTCTTATCAGAAGTGGATTCACCTGTCCGGGCAACATGTGTCCTGTCAGTGAGCCAGTTTACTATCCTTCTGATGATGTAGGGGGTTATGCCTAACTCAGTAAGATTATCCATAATTCCTCAGTGGAGGATTGTGTCAAAAGCTTTGGCGAGATCTAGATAAGTGGTGTGTATGGTTTCACCCTCATCCATGGCCCTGGTGACTTTCTCGAAGAAGTCCACCAGATTCGCCAAGCAAGACCTCCCTTTGATAAAGCCAAATTTGGTCTGGTCCAGTTTTTGGAAATTCCTATGTCATTATTGATCAGGTCCATGATAATTCTGTCCATGGCCTTGCAGATAAGACTGGTAAAGCTTATGGGTCAGTAGCTCCCTGGGTCAGTTGATGGCCCCCTTTGTGCAGAGGAAGGACTGTTGCATTCCTCCATTCCTCTGAGACAAAGCCTGTTCAGAGGCTGTGGTTAAAGAGGCTTTCTAGTGGCCCTGATAGATTCTGTTTTAAGCTATTTAGGAAGCATCCTGGAATGTTGTCGGGGCCCATAGAGGCTGTGTTTTTGGCTTTAGCGAGCATGTTAAGGACCTGTTCCCTTGTAATGACTGGTAGGGGGTGGCTGTGGGTATCTCTTTTGGTGTGGTAGGACATGACGGGGAGGGAGAAGTTTGAACTGAACTTGTTGGCCAGCAGGTTTGCTATAGTTTCAGATGGGTGTAAGTGTTGCCATTTATGATTAACTTGGTACAGTGCCATTTGCCAAACGGATTTTCAAAGATGCTTTGTTGGGGGGGTGAGTGTTTAGGGTAAAGAGGATGTGTTTATTTTGGGGGGGATTGCGTAACAGTTGGGCTTTTGTAAGTCAGGCTTCAGTGGATATGACAGACAGTGGAGTGATTTCTTGGAGATGAGGTAAGGTGTTTGAAGAGCAGATGATGGTAGAGTCATCTGCATATTGAATCCGGGTACCTTCACAAGAAGACGGATGTAGGTTATTGATAAAAATATTGAATACAAGTATGGATCTTTGTGGGAGTCCTGTGGAAGTGGGAAGGTATGCAAAGATGGACCCTTGCCATTTTAGAAATTATTGCCTGTTGGCGTGGTAGCTGGAGAACAATTGAACATATAGAGATGATAGACCCAGTGTGGAAAGTTGTTTGAGAAGTTTAGTGTGAGAGACCATGTCAAAGACTTTTGATAGATCTGGAAATATTGCAGATACAAGTTTATTAGAGTTGCAAGCTTTATTGATAGTGTCTGTAAATGATAGTAATCCAGTGGAAGTGCTGTGATCTGGATGAAGTCCATGTTGCTTACTGGTGATTAGAACACTTATCTATTTACCTACCTAACTAGATAAACTACTTGGAAACTTCAACAAGGCATCTTTATTCCTCCCACAGGGTGGGTATCAGAAAGAGTCTCTTAGATCTGCTAGCTACAGTGATTTTATCTAGACAAATCCTTTGTAATCTGTTACTTTAAGTAAAGGAATGAATTGTACGCCTCATCTAGATTTTAGAATAAAAATTAATCTTCATAGTCCTTACAAACAGTTAATCAGACATTGATCTGTATCCCAGGGGTTGTGATATTAACAGGAATATTGCAGGAACTCATTTAACTGACTTGAATTAATGGCCTGTCTTTGCTTATATAAGTCCTAAATGGGATTCCCTGTGGCTGTTTCTTTGATTCATATTTTGGAAGATGCCTTTTTATTTCCACAGTTACATGTCAAAGTGAGAAAGGTAAGATTCAGCAAGCCAGGCTTCAAATTAATAAATAACTTTTCTTTTTTTTTGGGGGGTGGGTGGGGGCTCTTCATCATGTTACCCTCCAGCTGCCCAGCTACCCAGCTGCCAGTTTATGGTCCCATTGTTTCTAACCTTAGAGTTCCCGGTACTATCCCCCAGGTCTGAGATCAACTTCTCACTAGGCATGTTGGGAAAGTGATGGGTAAATGTGGAGTGGAACCCCAAGCAGTATAATATATTCTGTCATGTACCCAAGGGATTTTTTATGCTGCCCTAACTGAGTGGAGCTGATGATGTCACATGTATGTAATAACTATCAGCTACAACCTTATTCACTAATGCTATATTCTAATAAGCACGATCCACCCATGTCATAGAACCCCTCCAAGCAGCATTAGACTTTGAAGCACTGCACGTTTGTTAAACAAGGATTATTTTTACATTTAAACTGTAATACATTTTTACAGCAGTCAGTGTAATTATATATAATTTTACATGGTTTCACATAAATTGCGTTTTACTGAATAAGAAAGGAAATGCTGCTTATTTTATCTTGTAAAACATATTTATTATAAATTGGCTTTGACTTTATTGCAATTTGATTCACTTTTCATTGTTTTCCTTTAGAAGAACAGTACAGTTTTCTAATCTGTACCGTTTCAGTTTTCCTTACAGCTGTGATACTGTTTTATGTAATGTCCATTTTATGTAGAATTCCTAAAACCTAAATATGCTTTAATGGAGTGTTTACATATTGTAAACATAAATATAGCATACCATTACCCAATTAATTTACAAGATTCAAACTTTGATTTTTTTTTTACTATTACAATTCATATCATTGGTATAAACTGTTCTGATACCAACTCTTGTGGCTTATCATTGTATATTAATGTATTTACACCTTTGGAATGTAATGCTCGGTCTCTGAGCAATAACCTAAAATATCATATTGAACATATTATCAGTCACATATTTCAACAACATTCTTTGTTTACTCCTGCAGCTTTATTCCACAAACTTTTCATTTCCTCAGTATGTCAGTTTATTATCTGCATATAAATAACTTACTAAAACCTTGTGATCCACAGCTCATAGAATTTGACAGTTTTTTTCAGCAGTCTTGGCTCTGACAAGATTACCATTCACCTGAACATGACAGTGTAAGTCATTGAATGCAGAGAATAAAATGATGCATACTCTAGCTGGCCTTGCAGATGGAGGTGTCTGTAAGAAAGGCTGAATTGAAGAGAGGGAGAGAGGATTCTATTATGAGGCAGGGCATGCATGTCATGAGTACTGATTGAAAATGGTTCAGATTAAAAAAACATCTTTAACATGTAGCCTCTTTTATGGGTTTATTAATTTTCCTGTTATTTATACAGGCAAATTTACCATAGCAGCCGAGACATAGCTTTTGGAAAACATTTTTAACACATTTTATAGTAACTTCCTTCTCTGCTGTACACTAAACCTTTGAACCATGTGTTTCTACTTTTAATCATGTAAGAGAGTATGCACATATTTACTCACAGGTGTTACAATGCTCATTCTGTAATTCTGAATTATAATTAGTGCATGTAATTCACAAATTATTGTTAGACTTGGTGGGTCCTGTAGCATAAACAGCATGGGTGTTAAAAAGCTTCCAGCAGCCTATAAACGTTAATTGCAGCCCATTTTTTTTTTTTATCTCACTTATCGGTCTTTAATCAAAGCCAGAGGAGCACTAGATCTAGGGAAAGTAAGTCTGAAAACAGAATGCTGTAAATCAATTGTTCAATACAACAAAACTTTTTCATAACTACTTGAGTCAAAGTACATGTTTGCCCCTGAACTTTACAGCAGTACTCATTGAATAGAACCCTTGTATTATCCTTGACCAAATAAAATATATGCTTTCCGGTGTATTTGACTTAAATTTATAAGTCAGTACTTTAGCACAGCAAGGGTTTTTAGTTTTGCTTCTGTTCAATTCCCTGTTGTTTGCTGCTCTTTATAGAAACACTGGTTACCCTGTCAAACTGAAATAATTTGTTTTCTTTCTGTATAGCCATTAATTTATGGTGCCCTGTATGCTCTAGAAGTACATATGGTATAGTTATGTTACAGATCATGCTAGGACTTATTTTTCATTCTGAATTAAACTGTTTGGGGGTTCAGAACATGGAGGTGGAATTAGAAGTATAGGACAAGATGTAACACACTGGAACTGGTTTGGTCTGTAGTATTGTCGACTGACCGAGTTTACTTTCACTTTATCTCATGTATAGCATATAAAAGTATGTGCAAAGATAACAGTTCTCTTGATTTCCTGAACAACTGACATATCCCTAAAGAAGTGGGACCAGGGAAATGTGATAAAACCTATAGTGGAAATATGAAATTGTAGTGAGAGTAAATACTGAGGATTCAATGACAAGCTGCTAGGATTTGATTTTACTGCTCTTGTTACTTTAAGATGTAACTTCTAAGGACTACAGTGTAAATGCTTATATACAAGTTATTCAAACAATGAAGATAAAGGTAGAGCAGCACAGCTTTACAAGTATTTTTGGTTTCAAAACCTGAATTGTCTTACATTAGTTAGCAGAGGTTTATGCCTTATTTGGCTTTCATCTATTATTTTCAAGAAAGAAAAACCATCAGATGAGAAGTATATAGATGAATAATGCACATCAGTCAATCCTGGTATGCTATTTTAAATCTCTACAGCAATTTATTAAATGTAAATAAAACCATAAATAAATACCTACTCAGCAACAACAGTAATGTATTTCCAGGATTTGCATTAATGTGCAAATCATTCAGATGCTAGAGCAGGGGTCAAAACAGTACTTGGATGTGTCTTATGCTACCCCTGAGGTTGTCTGACCAAACACATTAACATAATCCTTGATCACATTTTATTGCTTAAGAAATATAATGCACCAACTGCTGTCGGGCAATTGGCACAGAGGAGTAAGGCTATGAGCTGTATATGAGCTGCTTTCTGTGTTCCAGGGTTTGATTTCTTCAACCTCCATTTGCATAACTGTGAATCTGAGCAAGTCACTTAACTAGACAGTGCTCCAGGGCTGACTCTGAAAAGGGTCTGCATGGATCAGTGCTCTACTCCCATTAGCAAATACAGATAAATAAACAAACTGTGAATAGCCCCTGCCATAGAAGTAAACCCTGAGGTATAAGAAATGGTAATAAACTAGTAGTTAAAATCAAATCACCATAAAGACAATGTATTTATTAGAATGCTTTCAAAAATGGAGTGTACAAAATTTAAAGCGATAAGGATGAGAAAAAAGTGCCGCACTGCAATGCCTACAGCGAAGGTGGCAACAAGGGAAGTGTAGCAGGAAGCTCCATAATGAGAAAGCAAGAGGAGATCATGCTAGTGTATTGATCCTGATACAATATTACAACAATAAGTCCATCTTGAGGCATTATCAAAGGAGATGGATGGAAACTGGGGCAGTGACAACAAGAATTAGTATGGAAATGCAAGGGCTATCCCACAGGACATATAAAAGTGAGGTCCAAAGAACTGGAGTTATGCTCATTAACAATGACAAGGTGTACAATGTTCATTACAGATATGGTTAAGTATTTCACAGATACAAAATGTGAAAGGGAATCTTACAGAAAACAATATAATTGTGATCCATATTTTTTTAAAGTTCATCAACAAGCTGGCAAGCTAAAATTCAGAGGTCTTTTAGCTTACTTTTGCACAAGACATGTAAAGCAAGGTCTACAGAATTGGAGTTATTCTTATCAAAAATGAGAACTACAATACTGTTACAGAGATGTTTAACTATTTCCAAAGTATAAAATGTGGCAGGGAGTCATAAAGGAAACAATTAGTTTTAGTATATTTATTATTTTTTCCAATTCAACAACAGGTCAACAACTTAAAATGTAATGGTCCCATAGTTTACTTTCATATATAGCAAATATATTTCCATTGCTATTTTATACACCACATTTGCCCGCCAGCTTTTTGCAATAGAAAAGCTTACATTCACATTTTCAGACGTGACACCAAAACTTACTGTGAGTTTAGCATACCGCAGTGCAATTCAGAATAGTATGAGCTTGTACATAATAAAAAGGGTGCCTGCAGCACATTCATGCTTGCATGGGTACCCTTTTGATGGAAACATTGTTACTGATTCTGAATAAATGACAGATAGGATTACAGCCTCAATGTACTGTCACTTTTCTACCAGCGTCTTCCACATGACAGCATGCCTGCATGATCATTACGAATTACTGCTAGATGCTTTCTCCTTCATATTGTATTTTTTGTTGATTTTACATCAGAGAATAGAATATAAAAACATAATCTAAAATAAATGACATTAGAGGCAGAAAAATTATAGTCTAAATCCATGCAAAAAATCTTTACAATGCTGAGTTACAAATATTTGTATTAAGACTGTAAATCAGAATGCAGATTTATATAAAGCGCATCTGAGTTTAATGTGTCACTTGATTTCAGAGTCGGCTGTTACGATAGTGTGGGTAATGATGTATTTACCCACAGTTGGTGTGGTTTGGTCACAGAAGCGATCCATGGGTAAATCCAGCATTAACCACAGCCTGCTGTGGGTTATTGCTATTATACAATTACATTATTTAAGAAAAAAAAATTTTAAATGCTGTCATTGTACAATGGAGGTGTGGTGTTCCTCCACTTTAATTTTATGTCTCGGAGTTGCTTGATATACTGTGCATGCGTATGGGACTTGCGTTCCCATGCTTACACAGTACACCAGTGGTTTGGAAAGAAATGTAGATGGGGAAGGAGTTTGTAAACTACTGTGTCAACCCCAATGTTCTGCATACAGAAATAATCAGTTCCATTTTTCATTTCTTTTTTTTTTAATGTACCTAATTCTTCTTTTTTTTTTTTGAATTTTTATTTCATTTTCAAGAGAACATCTGAAATTTCTGCGTATTATACATCAAAGGTTAGTACATGAAGTATAAAGAATAACAACTAAGTTATCTAAGGTCCAAGTTACACAAAAACTAGTATTGTAGCACAAAATTACTGCCAAGTCACAACAATTCAAAACCGCATTCTTTTCAATATCGTATGATAATAACAATGGAACTAAAATAATCTTGGTGCATGACAGAAGGATAAAAGAGAATACCTAATTCTTCTTGCTTGCAGAACATTGTGGTTGACTTAGTAACTTACGAACACCTTCTGGATCTACAATGTTGTTTGTTGTCTGGAAGCATACATCTCAATCGCTTACAGCAAGAAATCTGGTGAAAGCCGTAAATGATGGGAGGATAAAGGTCCAAAAGTAGGGGCAGTTTTTAAGTATTGCTTTTACAAATTAAGAAAATTGATAGAATAACAGGTTTTGCATTAGCATTAATTTCCTGAAGGGTATGAAGTTTGAAACTCAAATGTCTGTCAGTATTTTCTAACTTTAGCCTTCAATTATTTGCCAAAAAAAACACATACTTTTATTAGAAACACACCAAAAATCTAAAGCAAAATTCTGGGCATTCTGTGAAAATATGTATATTGAGAGTTATGACTGAAAGTTGTATATGCCGATAAGAAAGTCAGACAAAGTCAGACAAAGTGATACTTTAGTGGTCAGACTTTTAGGTTCATAGATTCATAGGTAAGTACTAGGTTATCTGCCTGAGGGCATCTATAAGCCTAGCCAGAATGTGTTGGCTTTCGCCACCCCCTTAGATAAGTTCCCTGTGCCTCTGTCCAGCAGAGCCATTAGTTCCCTGTGCCTCTGTCCAGCAGAGTCACTACAGTGATCCTTGGGGTAAATTTTCTGTTTCCCATCCACTGGTCAAGGTTTCTCTAGAAGAGTGTTATTGAGGGGCTCTGTCTAATGTAGATTGGAATCCTGTTCCAAAGCATGGGGAGTCCCTGGGACAGGACTCTATCCCTCCAACACTTCCTATTTATCGTTGTGGTGAGGTTTAGATCCCTAGAGCATGTGGCTTTCGGGGATTTGTTTTTTCTAGGTGGAGCATGTCCATCAATTCTGGGGTGGACATGTCCTTGTATGTCAGGCAGAGATCATCTCTGAGTAAGCGGTATGCAACCGAGTACAGCTGGAGTTTCTTCAGTCGAGCTGCATAGGGCATCTGTTTGAGGCCAGTAATCCTCTTGGTGAGGTACTTCTGTGGTCTTTCTAGCTGTTGCAGGTACCTTGTAAGGTACATCCCAAATGGAGCATTGTATTCTATGATGGGTCTGATGAGTGATGAGTAGAGGGGCACAATAACCTCTTTTGTTCTAGATGTGAACCCTTTTGTGATTAGGTGGGCCACCTAGAAGGATTTTTTAACCACCTTGGCAATATGATTATCAAAGGAGAGATGACTATCTATTTGGGTTCCCAGATCCCTTATTACATTTTCTGTATGTAGGGGACTACCGTGTATGTGGTAGTTTGTGGGCACTTTTTTTCCAAAGGGGATGACCATGCACTTTTTGGCATTTAGCTTCATGCCATGATTTTGACACCAGGTATCCTTCTGGAGGACGTCTGTATCAGCTGGAGAGTCTGTTATGGCCCCCAGTTTGCAGTCATCTGTGACCTTGGTCAGCCATAGTCCTCCTGTGCTTGCCTGTACCTCTGAGAAGTATATACCAAACAGGAGGGGTCCCAGGACTGAGCCATGGGGGATGCCACTTGTAACCGGTTTAGAGTTGGACCTAGAGCCTGCAACTCTCACTGTGTGGGTTCTATCCAGGATCCAATTGGCAACCCATCTCGTGATGTAGGGGTTTATGTTCAGGCTGCTGAGCTTGTCTATAATACCCAAATGGGGAATGGTGTTGAAAGCCTTTGCGAGGTCTAGTTAGGTTGTGTGGACCTCCTTTCCCTTGTCTAAAGCCTTGGTAACTGTCTCAAAGAAGTCCACCAGGTTTAGGAGGTATTATCTGCCCTTGACAAAGCCAAACTGAATAGGGTTCAATATTTGGAGGTTCCCAATGTCTCTGTTAATGAGTTCCATGATGGTGCACTCCATAGCCTTGCAGACCAGGCTAGTCAGGCTTATAGGGTGATAGTTCCAGGGGTCCATTGTGGCTCCACCTTTGTGGAGCGGGATAACTGTTGCTGTGCGCCACTCAATGCATACGTAGCCTGTAGAGGGGCACAGCCTGGGACACCGTCCAGTCCCATTGAAGCTTTGTTTTTGGCTTTGGATAGGGCTGTTTTAACCTGTGTGTCAATGATTGCTGGGGCTCTACATTCTTTGGTATGGTTATGGGCCCTTTAGGGGGTGAGAGGGCGGTGAAGTTTGCACTAAACCTGTCTGCCAGAATGTTGGCAATATCAGTCGGTTCAGTGCATTTTGTGCCATTCTGCACTAACTCAGAGCAGATCTGAGAGTTTCTACTTAGGTTTTTGACATAGCTAAAGAATGCTTTGTGGTTATCTTTGGAGTCCATGGCAATTTTTCTTTCAAAGTTAGCCTTGGATGATTTAATGAGGGATCGTAGTTTCTTGCTGATACTGAACAGGGATGCCTTCCCTTCTTGGTATTTTACTCTTTTCTGCAGTCGTTTCCTCCTTCTATTGTATAGCTTGTTTATGGCAGGGGTCCACCAGCCTGGTTTCCTTTTCTTGGAGGAGTGAGTCTTGGTTTTGCTTGGGATAGTACGATCCATGCATTCTTGCAGGTGCTCATAGAGTGCCTTTGTAAGGGATTTAGCAGCTTGGACAACATTGTCTTTTAGCATGGGGGATGTGAACCTTTCCACCTCAGTTTTAAGTAACGTAAAGTTTGCTTTTGAAAAGTTTTTCACAGTGGTTTCCTTGGTTGGGGGTGGGGGCAGAATGTGGATATCCAGAGTGATTAGTCTATGGTCTGATATAGCCAGCAAGGGGATGACCTCCGGTGTGGAACACCGGTTGCCCATGTTGGTGATGACCAGGTCCAATATGTTGTCATTTCTGGTGGGGGTGTTGACCAGTTGATCCAGGGCATTCAAGCTTATAAATTCTAGGAAGCATTGGACAAGGGAGTTCATACTTGAGTAGTTCTTCCAGTTAATGTTTGGATAATTGAAATCACCCAATATTAGGGTGTTTGGTAGGACCTTCATATTTTCCAGTGTCTCCAGAAATGCGGAATGGGGATCCTGGGTTATGGTGGGTGATCTGTAGCAAGCTACAATTTGAATTGCAGTTTTGCACATTGTTAGTTTCACATGGATGATCTCTGAGGCATCGTGCTGCACCACAAACCTGGAGGTGTGGGTATTCTTGATGAATATGGATACACCCCCACCTTTTGTGTTTCAGTCCGGGTTCTGTGGCCGAAAAGTATGGTATGAGGTATAGCCTGGTAGTGCTGGGGTGTTCTCTGGAGCCTTAAACCAGGTTTCTGTTATTGCACAGATATCGATGTTCTCCATACTGAGGAGTGCCTTGAGTACATGCATTTTGAGGTTTACACTTCTGGCGTTGAGTAGCATTACCCTCAGTTTTTGGTTACTTGTGCTATTTATGGTGGTGGGTTTGTCTTTTGAGCCTTTCCTAAAAAGGGCACTATGGGGGTGGCAAAAACCTTGGCCAGTATTCGAAAGCCTAAGGGTGACAGGTGCAAGCCATCTCTTGTGAAGCAATGTGGCTTGTCGAGCATGTCATCCCAGGCGGACAGATACTGGATCCCCTTTGAATGACACCAGAAACTTAGCCAATTATTGAAACTGATCATTTTTTCTTTATACTGTGGCATCATTCTTGATGAGAGCAGGATGCTACTCAGGGTCAGGGTCATACCGGCCTGGGCTATGTGATCAGAGAGCTCTTCCATGTCTCTTTTCATGTAGTACAGGGAGGTACGTCTCAGGTCATTCACACCAACATAGACAATGACAAAGTCATATTTGTACTTGTTCTAGAGTGACCTGAGTGCTTCTGTTATGTGGCGGATCCTGGCGCCCGACAGGCAGATAACTGTAACCTTCTTGTCCAGCCTAGTTAGTGAGACACCAGTGTGCCTGACTATAGAGTCGCCTATTACTAGTGTGTTGGGTATATTGTTTTGTCTTAAGGGCTGTGATTGTCTGGCACACTGATTATGTGAAGTATGCATTTCATGGTTTGTGATGGGGTGTGGAGGTTGCTTGGGTGTCTACTGTGGAGATCACTGTTGCTTTTGCAGATTTTTATTTAGAGCCTCCGAGTATGTTTTTGTGTATTTATGTATTATTTGCCGGTGTTGGTTTAGAAGGTCTATGTGAGACTTGTGGTGTGTTGCAAGTATTTCCCTTCTCCTCTTGACTGTCAGTTCCCATCTTGGGTTGAGACAGCTTTGCCTCCAGTTTGGCTGTATAATTGCATCTCTCGCAAAGATTAGTGTTTGGTGGTAGGAGGAGAGGGTTGCCTGTGTACATGAGGCAGTTGTAACATTTGCCTCAAAATGCCCAGATTCACCATTTGGACTGGAATGTACACCTGAAACTGCCAATTGGACATGCCTGAATAGGTAAAGTGAGCTGTTTTACTGATTGGCTGGTAGGGACGAATAGAGAGCCTTGTCCTTCTGGATAGTATGGGGGGGGGGGTCTAGTGCTAGGGTTAATTAGTGCTTGCTATGAGTTTTGAGCAAGTGCTGGGCTGGGAAATTAATGGTTTGAGTGCTTAAGTTGAAAGTTTGTCTAGTTTCAATGGAAAAATTGAAGAGTAGACTTTGTGGAGCCAGGAGTAGTTTAACCCTAGCTAATGCACAACACTGCGCAAATGCGGTTTTTACAGCAGGGAAATGAAAGAGATAGAAATTAGCCCAAAATGGGAAATAAACTACTAACTTCTGAGCTGAAACCACTCCACCAGGGACAGATAGGCTGCTCAAAGCTCTCCTATCTCACAGGTGAACAGAGAAATGTCCTTCTATCCAAGAAAGGTATGGGCAACACAGAAACTTGTAACACAGCCCTGAATTTTAGCAATAACCTGAAAACTGGACTATACTAGTTCAGAAAGGTGGGAAACAAGTATATATATATATATATATATATATATATATATATATATATATACATATATATATATATATATATATATATATATATATATATATATATATATGTTTTTTTTCTTCAAAATATTAAAGCAGATACAATAAAAAAGCACTTTAAATGCACAGAAATGGCTATTGCACTTTAGCGTGTAGCCTACAACAGTTAAACAGATTATTTAAACACAAAAACAACTTAGTTCAAGTGCAGGCAGCAAATAAGTACAATATCTAGCAGAAACAAGCTTTTTAAATCACAGAAATGCTAAACAATTCGGTGTTTTAGGCGGAATTAGTTAAAGACAGCAAGAGAATGCAGGAAAATGATACTTAATCACTCCAAAGTCTGTCTTTTGTCTCTCTGCTGCTGTAGAACTCTGCAGGACACCTGACAGTCACTTGCTGAGCTGAATACAAGTGCAAAAAAATGCACAAATGCTTTTTTTTAGGCAGGGAAATGAAAGAAATAGAAATTAACCCAAAATGGCCAATAAACTACTAACTTCTGGGCTACAGCAAACAAGGCACACACATTTAAGAAAGAAACAGTTCAAATAAGCAGGCACAATAAGCCTTTAAGCAGAAATTCCCAGCTTAGAAGGGCAGAATCTAGCCTCTCCTCCCATAAGAGTGCAGACCACAAACCTTCTTAATGTAAAATAACTGGCCTGAAGCCCAAGTGCTTAAACCAGAACTAATGCGCTTTTAGAATAACAGACACTGAGCAATCAATCAGCAATTCCCAACTTAGAAGGATGTAAGCTACCTGTCCTGCCACAACAATGCAGTCCACAAACCTTCTTAATGTAAAACAACTGGTCTGAAGCCCAAGTGCTTAAACCAAAAGGCTTAAAATAACAGTTACAATTTAATCAGGCTACTACCAAGCAGTAATAACTGCAGCAGAATAATACAATTGAGTTCTTTTAAGATGAAGCACAAGCAAAATAAAGTAATAAAGTGGGAAGAAACACAATTACAGTAAAAGCAGATGAATAAAGTGCATTTTTTATAACAATAGAAAATGAGCAAACTAATTTAAACAAATTACCCAATTAACCAGTAAAAAAACTCAAACCTGAGCCCTGTTCCTTCAATCAGACAAGTTCTAACTACACACTCCTGCCACTAGGGTGCAGGGGAACCTTTTCCAAAAAAGTTACTGTTAGCATATTCTCAATTTAAAACAGGCATGCTGGTTGGGCCGACCAATCAGTGTGCTCATTTTTTAATGCCAATGCCATTCATTGTATAATTACATATATCACCCAAAGTTCTAGTCTTATCCAACTACACCATTATTCACTTTAAACATTCCTGGTTAGCACTGAGATTAAATATTATATTTTCTAATTGTATGTATCATACACAATATTCAAAACTGTTTTAATTTCAAGCAAGCTTGTAAATTTGCAGATACACAGTGACCATGCCTCAATGAGGACAGGACAAGATAGAGCAGGGTAGAATTGGTGGCTATCTGATATTCTAAGCTTACATTGAAGATGGGAGAGGTACTATTAACATGTAGTGGAAGTTTGTTCCAGGGGTACATTTTGTGCTCCTGCATCACAGTCAGTGTTTTAAAAATTTATACTGTAAACTGATTTCAGACATATCATTTAGTCCAGATTTTTTTCTGCTTTTAAAAATGCAATCCATTTGTATCCAGCATATTCAGTGTCCTTTATAATATCACCTCCATGTATAACTGCAAGATATGAAACTATTTTTAGCTGTCAGCATACATTCATTGAAAATATGTACAGTGGCTCTTGAAAAGGAGATGCATCTGGCCAAGTATCTGGCTAGCCCATTAACATAAAATCTGAATACCAAATAGCACATGGTAATCTGAATACCAAGTAGCACACAACAATTTCCATTTCTAGTAGGACAGTGATACTCCTTAGAAATACAAGCTTAAAGCCCGAAAGTGACAAAAATGATGCAAAAATATAACCATTTTATCAAAGCTACAATGCAAAATGTACAGACTACAATGAATGGTATTACAAAAATCTACCTCACTAAGTTATTTATTTTGAGAAAGGGAGATTTTTTTTATTCATCCTTTGTTGAGTGGGTTGGTCCCACAAGGCTAGTAGTGTTTTCTTCAAGAGAGACCCAGTGTGGTATTTATAATACTAGGGGAAATTTAGCCGGGACAGTGAGGAAACTTCCACCATACTTTTCACTAGGTACCATAGGGTCTTTCACATCCATCTGAGCTACCACCAGCTCAAGGGGAAACGTAACGTGTGCGTCTTCCTTCTTTAAATTATTTTTGCCACCAGTATGTTGGCCAAGTAGTCTGATTTCCTGTGTACTAAATAGTTTTAAAATCACATGTGATGGGGATTCAGAAAATCATGTAAAGGGTAAATCATGCCAGAAAACAGGACTGTAAACTCAAAAAGAGGGGCATCATGTGAAGGGTTAAATCCAGCCAGGAAAATTTATATGTAACTCCCCAAATAGACCTTTCTGATAAACAATGCCGGACAGGATCATGTGCAAGGTGCGAAATGGAATACAGTATCTTCATTCTGTTCTGCCTTAGCACTTTAGGTTATGTTATTAAAAGCTGTTTATGATGTATAACTTTGCCTAAACATTTATAACAAAGTGTTGAATAAATGTTACACAACAACACATTGTTTTGTCAGCAGAATTCCTCCACCAGTATGAGTACCTGGATGGTGTCTTTGAAAAGTGTTGTAGGACTGCAAAATTGTATGTGGCTTTAATCCCCACAATGTCAGATTGCTGAAATTGTTATAAAAAGATGGCCAAAAAGTGGATGATTCATTGTTAAAAGGAACAATTGCCACATACCAAAGAACCCTACTGTACAGATCTATGTTTG
>NC_056747.1:961489434-961536934 GCF_019279795.1 Protopterus annectens
CATACTGGTGATGACTGTTACAGTTGGTACATACTATAGAAGTGATTCAGATTGCATTATTTACAGAATTCAAATTGCAGTATTTACAGAATTGTACAAATTACTGTTTGTAGATGGTACATAGTATAAAAGTGATTCATATTGCAGCATTTATAGAATTATACAGATTACTGTTTGAACACACATAATCAATGGAACATTACAGGTGGTACCTACTATAAAAGTAATTCATGTTTCAGTATTTACACATTAAGAGTATATCTTTCAAGTGACATTACTGATGAAATCACCTAGGCATTTTGAGTTAGGTTGCTAGGTAAGGGATACAAAAATGATTTTGATTTGAGATTAGGCAGCTAGTTAAAGGATGCAAGTTACTACAATAGGAGAGGCAGATACAAGGAAGCTTATTAGCAGGAGGAGGACGGAAGTAAGGCGGTCTTGAATTATGAAGGGTGGGTGCAAGAGCATTGAATTATGAAGGGTGGGTGCAAGAGCATTCCCACTGGGTTAGTAGATGAGAGTAAAGAGATTTTTTGAATGTAAAGTGGTTGAAGGTGGTACGAATAGCTGGAGGTAGGGAGTTCCAGAGACGTGCTAAACTATAGGATAGGAGATTTTTACCTGGGGGACGTAATGGTATGTATAGTTCAAGCAGGTTCTGGTTATTGGTTCTGAGTTTTCTGTTGGGGAGGTGCATTTTAAAAGCAGGGGAAAGAGATGGACAAAGGAAGGGTTTAAAGATGAGCTTGTGGGCAAGAGTGAGTTGGGAATAGATAAGTCGGTTGGGTAGTTCTAACCATACTAGTTTGTGGAGAGAAGAACAATGGTGAGTAGATGCTTTGTGGCCATTAGCGAATTTAGCTATTTTATTGTAGCATGAGGAAAGTTGTGTTTTGAGGGAAGATTTTAGGTTAGTCAGGAGCGGGGCTCCATATAGAAGAGAGGGAATAAGGAATGTGGAAGAGAGAGTGATTTTAGTAGAGGATGTAAGGAAACGATTTTGTCGGTAGAGCATGCCTAGTTTTTGATGAGTTTTTTTGATATTTAGTTGTATGTGGGAGTTGAATTTAAACTGACTATCAATTTGAACCCCAAGTAACTTAGTCTCTGGCACCAATTCCAAGGATGTGTTATTGTTACAGGTGATTAAGAAAGAGTTTGGGTTGACAGAGATGTGTTTAGAGGGAGTAAATACCATTAATTTAGTTTTAGAGGCATTTAATGCTAGGTGTTTTTTTTTTCATCCATTGTTCAGTGATAGAGAATGCATCTTGTGTAAGTTTTTGGAGTACTGGGATGGATGTGGCAGAGCAGATAATAGTTGAATCGTCTGCATATTGAATAATATTAGAGAATGGGATATAATTACGGAAATCATTTATGAAGATGTTAATAGTAGAGGACCCAATATGGAGCCTTGGGGACCCCAGTTGGAGTGCTTAGGAATGAGGAAGTGGCTTTTTTCCATTTAACAGCTTGAGATCTATTAGATAAGTAACTAGAGAACCAGTTTAATGAGGAAGGCCATAAGTTAAGTTGGGAGAGTTTATCAAGGAGTAGTTTATGAGAGATAGTGTCAAAGGCTTTTGAGAGGTCCAGTAGTAGGGTAGAAACAATGTGTCCAGAGTCCCTGACCTTGTTTATGGATGTTCATCATGCATACAGCTGCAGTCATAACAGAAGGGTTTTCCTGCCGTCAGGCAGGTCCTCGGTCAGCCGAATTCCAAAGTCTAGGTCCGACATCGGATGTCGTCGCTTCTTCCCTGACGTCAGTGCGACAGGGGTATAAAAGAACCAGCCAATGCCATTTTCTCCAGTCTTCCTTGCCGTGCGGTGCCTGAAGCAGAAGCAGTTCGCAAGTGCCGGTCAGCCAGCTCCTGAGATTACAAATATTTTTCAACCGAAGTCTTCTTGAAAGCTAAGTACCCCGTTGGGGAAAGTTTTCTTGCCTCAGACCGATGTCAAACAAAATTAATAATTGCATTTCATGTGGGAAGCAAATACCGCATAAGGATTTCCATTTCCTCTGCATTCCTTGCTTAGGCCCAGACCACGACGTCTCGGCCTGTCGTTTTTGTGCTACATTCAACAGACGCACTATTAAGCGTCGGGCAGAGTTCGCCCAACACTATTTTGGCAAAAAGTTTAATTACATTATGTCGTCAGATACTCCGACTCCAGTTTTGAGTAAAAGACGCAAAGATAAGGACCGACATATGAGGTCCACGACTTCTACCGACACCACGCTAAAGCTGACTACAGGTGCTCCGGTTCTCAGCGAGGTGCCTACGCAGCCCCTGACTACCGATGACACTTCATTAGCGGTGTCTTCTGTGCCCGAGGTCGCAGGCTCTTCAGCCCACACCCCGACTACAGATACCGAAGCCACTCTTGGCTGGGAAACTCAGAGTTTAGACAGGCCTGCCACCTCTCAAGGTGTCTTCAGGCCTTCTTCTTCTTTTTCCATTAAGGCTTTCACTAAATCTAAAGCAGCCATGCATACTAAAAGACAAGCTTCACAGGGCCCCTCTCAAGGCCCCATGCCTAAAAAGCAGATGCTCAAAATGGCTGAGGATTTGATTACTCTTATCAGGGGTTCTCAATCCCCCTCGGACAAAAGGCCCAGAGTGGAGGAAGAATACCCTTCCTCAGACCAGGCCTCCATTACTTCAGAACATTCTGAAGACCAGGAACATTCATACTCCCCTTTTGAAGATTCTGATGCAGAGGAGTCCATTCCTTCTGTCTCCCCCCTGAGGACTACTCTTTTGGGGAAACCTTGCATACCTTGAGGGAACACTTCCACTGGGAAGGCCAAGATTACTCAGACTCCAAGAAAAGGCTCAGGGATTTCCTCTTGCTCCCTCAGCACAGGCCTCTGGCTATCCCTCCTGTCTTAGACATACTAGATGATGTGTATTCAGAGGCCAGCCTTAACCCAGATTCTTTACCTCCAGCTCCAGTCAAACCTGACAGGTATTACCAGGTTCCTGATTCACACCAATTCCTATACAAAAGCCATGCGGCTGACCCAGAAACTATTTCACAGGGTCCCAAGGGAATTAAGGCCTCCACTGCCAAAAATCCATTACTTCAGAGAGAGATTCCAGAGCTTTAGAAAGGTGGGGGAAAAAGGTATACACCTTGGCCACCTTAACCATGAGGGCATTAAACTGTCAGTTCCATATGTTAAAGTATCAACAGTTTTTGTTATCTCAGTTGAAAAGCAAAATGTCACAACCTGAACAACCAGACTTGAAGGAGTTGCAGGATTTGTTGCATAGTGCAGAGCAAGTGGGTAAACATACCTTGCAATGTGGTTTTGATGCTTTAGAGGCCTCATGTAGAGCTGCTGTTACAGGATCAGTCATCGTAGACATGGTTGGCTCAAAGAGCAAACCTTACCAGATGATGTGAAAGCTAAATTACTACAGGCCCCTCTTCAAAGAGTTGTATTGTTTGGTGTTAAAGCTGAGGAGGTATTAAAGAAAATGGAGGAAAAGGCAAAATCAATGCAAACAGTGAAAGATTTCCTACAGGTACAACCTCCACGTTTCAGTAGAAATTGGCCTTCAAAAAAATTGGTCCTTTCCAGCCACGGACAGACCTCAAAGAGGTAGATACAGGCACCCGAGGGGTAGAGGGCAATCTCAAGGATCATTTAGAGGCAGACAATGGCAAGCACCTACACCAAGAGGTGGTGAGGATAGTTCACAGCCATTCAGAAAGCAGAACCAATGACTTTCCCCTTTGCATGCCAAGCAAGGCTCAATTGGCAGTACCTTTAGGCAGAAAACTGGCGTTATTTTTGAAAAATTGGTATATTGTCACAAAAGACAAATGGATCCTGGACATTATAGACAGAGGCTACAGATTCCACTTTCACACCCTTCCAAAAATGAGAGGCATGCCAAACCTGCCACACAATCAAAGGGCAGAGGTACAAAAACAAATTTCAGATCTCATGGACATGAAAGCTATTCAAGAGGTACCTGCACAAGAACAGGGTCAAGGTTTTTATTCCAGACTATTCCTGGTACCAAGGAAGGGCAAAGATTGGAGACCTATTTTGGACCTATCCATCCTAAACACATATTTACTTGTACCAAAATTCAAGATGCTCACATTACAGCAGCTTCTTCCCATGCTGGGCAAGGAGTCTTGGCTGGTAACATTGGACCTCAAGGAGGCATACCTGCATGTCCCAATCAGACAAGATTGCAGAAGATACCTCAGATTTCTTGCAGGTTCAACCCATTATCAATTCTCTGCATTGCCCTTTGGCTTATCTACTGCACCCAGAGTGTTCATGAAATGCCTGGCATCAGTAATTGTCTTTTGCAGACTTCAAGGGATACAAATATACCCATATTTGGAAGACAGCCTGATCCAAGCAGACAGCAAACACATACTTCTGAAACACCTGGCGTTTGTAATAATGTTGTTGAATTCTCTGCGCAACACGGTCAACAAAAAGAAATCAAGACTAATACCCTCTCAAACAATAATTTTCCTGGGTGCCAGCTTGAATACAAACACCCAGATGGCCTACATCACGCCAGAGAAACAAGGGCAACTAACTCAATACTTCAGAAAACTGGCAACCTTCACCAGGCTGACTGCAAGGAAAATCCTGCAGGCTCTGGGATTCATGGCATCTTGCATCCTGCTAATCCCATGTGCAAAGCTGCATATGAGCAAACTTCAATGGTACCTAAAAAACTTATGGTCTCAACACAGCCACAGTTTGGAAACAATTATACCACTGATTCCATGTCTTCAAAAGGAATTTCTGTGGTGGGCTCAAGCATGCCAAAGAAACATAGGTCTCCCATTCTGCAAGCCTCAAGCAAATCAAGTCATCACAACAGATGCCTTGGACTATGCCTGGGGGGCGCACATGACAGATCGGTGCATTCAGGGCAAATGGTCCCAAAAAGAAAAGCACCTACACATCAATCAAAAGGAAATGCTAGCAGTAATAAATGCTATTATGGCTTTCAAAGACCTACTGCATCCAGGCCAGCTATTGATAAGGACAGACAACACCACAGTGATGTGGTACATAAACAAACAGGGAGGAACCCATTCATATCCCCTATGCAGGCTAGCCATGTCTCTTTGGAACATGGCTCTGGAATTACAAATCCAACTTCAAGCACAGTTCCTGCCAGGCAAGGAAAACATGCTGGCAGACAACCTAAGCAGATATGACAGATCAACATGAATGGAAGTTGCATCCTCAAGTTTTTACAAAGATAATTCAAGCATGGGGAAGGCCAGACATAGATCTCTTTGCCACCCACAGAAATTACCAATTGACAAAATTCTGCTCAAGGACCTTTCATCTACAGGCCTGGAACGTGGACGCACTCTCTTTCAGTTGGACAACAATGGCAGTTTATGCCTTTCCACCTCTTCCTCTGCTGCCCAAAGTTCTATTAAAAGCCAGAGCAGACAGACCAAAGATGATTATCATTGCTCCAGACTGGCCAAGACAACACTGGTACCCACTCCTGAGGAGCCTGACGCATTCCCCACCATGGATCCTGCCTCTAATGCCTCTTCTACTGACTTAGCACAACTTCAAAACTCTTCACAGTCAGCTGAAAACACTCAATATAGCCGCATGGAGGATTCCTTAAATTCACAACAGACCCTACTCTCCAAGGAGGTGCAGGATGTCATTTTGGAGGCCAGAAGGCCTTCTACTAGAAAAGCCTACTCCGCAAAATGGAAACTTTTTTATGCCTGGAATCAGAAAAAGGGTCAGAATCCTGGAATACTGAATCTACCTCAAATATAACAGTACCTAGCTGAGATGCTAAGCAGTGGACTTTCATTCTCCTCCATCAAAATCCATGCCTCAGCCATTTCTGCAGAATACAACACTGATCCTCCTTTATTCTCTCATCCTCTCTTAAGACAGTTCCTCAGAGGGGCTAAGAATATAAAACCCCCAAGGAAGCAACCAGTACCTGCTTGGGACCTCAATTTAATTCTAGAAAAACTGACCCTGCTTCCTTTTGAGCCAGCTGCTTCAACAGAACTACAATATTTGTCATGGGAAACAGCCTTCCTTCTGGCTATCACCTCAGCACGCAGGGTTTCGGAACTACAAGCCCTTGTGGCTGTGCAGCCTTTCATCATTTTCCATCAGAACAGAGTTTCCTTATGAACCAACCCTTCTTTTATGCCAAAGGTAGTATCCAGGGTAGCCTTGAATCAGGCTATCCACTTACCTACCTTTTACCCTAATCCACAAAACAAAGGGGAGGGACTACTACATTCCTTGGACATTCACAGACAGCTCCGTTATTATTTGGACAGAACAAAGCCTTTCAGAAAATCAGAGCAACTCTTTGTGTCCTTTGCTACAGGTGCTCAAGGGAAGCCTATTTCCAAACAGACAATCTCAAAATGGATAGCCCACTGCATACGCTTTTGTTACTCTTTTCATGGTAAAACTGTACCTACAGGCATCAGATCTCACTCCACAAGGGCCACAGCTACCTCTGCAGCTTTCCTCTGGGGGGTTCCAATCAAAGATATTTTAGAAGCAGCCACTTGGAGTTCTGTACATACTTTCTCCAAGCACTATCACCTACCATTATACTCCAAATCTAGAGCGGGCTTTGCCACTGCAGTCTTGCAGGGCATCCTGGCTCCTCCTAGTTCCACTTAGTGCCTACCACCCCTTTTTTAGCTTTGGGATTCTACCCATCTGTTATGACTGCAGCTGTATGCACGATGAACATAGTACAGTTTTGTACCTACCATAAATGTAGATGTTCGAGTGCTAATACAGCTGCAGTCCAGGTTTCCCTCCCTCCTTCCCCTCTTGGGACAGGCCTAATGGCTAACACCTCCTCATACAACCTGATTGGGGTATTCTTTTATGGTGTATTTGCTTGCAACTACTGTTTTTTGATTATATTGCATTGCATTATTACATAAATTTATGTTTTGCCTTCCTTCTGGGGGCACCTGACATCTGGGGCAAGAAAAACTGAAGAAAATGGCATCGGCTGGTTCTTTTATACCCCTGCCGCACTGATGTCAGGGAAGAAGTGACGACATCCGACGCCGGACCTAGACTTTGGAATTCGGCCGACTGAGGACCTGCCTCATGGCAGGAAAACCCTTCTGTTATGACTGCAGCTGTATTAGCACTTGAACATCTACATTTATGGTAGGTACAAAACTGTACTTTTCTAAAAAGGAGAGGAGGGCTGTCATAGTACTATGGCCGGGTCTGAAGCCATGCTGGGTTGGAGTCAGCAGGTGATTGTCTAATAGATAAGGAAGGTGCTGCAAATGGATACACTTTTCAAGGAGTTTAGAATTGGGAGACAGAATAGCTATGGGACGGAAGTTTGTAGTATCATTATTATTGCCACCTTTATGCAAAGGTATGATAAAGGCCTTTTTCCAGATTTGGGGTAGTTTGCTTTCTTGGATCGAGCAGTTAATTAGTATACTAATAGGGTAGGCAATGGTTTCAGATGCTATGCTAAGAAAGTATGAAGGAATATTGTCTGGGGCATTAGAGCAAGGCTTTAGTTTCTGGATCAGTTTTTTTATGGTAGATGTGGGGATAGGTTTTAGTGAGAAAGTAGAAGAAAGCGAGTGAGGTATTAGAGGGTGGTGGTCTTGGGGAGGGAAAGAGAGAGGTAGTCGGTGTGGAGGGAGGGGTATGGGAGGATTGGGGTCAGGTCGGGGATGTGGCGGTGTCAGTGAATGATGAGGTTAGCTTGGAAATAGAGTTTATGAAAAAACAGTTGAATTGTGTAGCCAAGTCAATGTCAGAAGCATTAGGGTCTGGGCTGGGGTTGGCTGTTTTGCCAGGATTGATAAGAGTAGAGATTCCTTTCCAGAATTTTTGAGGATTTGTCTTATTAGTATTTTGGAGTATGGAAAAGTAGTTTTGTCGATCTTTAATAACAACCTTTTTTACTTTGTCTCTGAGTGTTTTAAATTCATTATGGGTGAGTGGGGATTTATTTTTATGGTAAAGTGTCCAGGCCTTATCTCTATGTCGCATGGCTGTTAGTGTGTCTTATGTTAACCAGGGGGTAGTTTTTAGTTTTATTCTTTTAGTCCTTATGGGAGCATGGTAGTCTAGAAGGTTCAGGAAGGTTGTGTTGAAATGGGCCACGGCATTGTCTAGGGGTAAAGCTTTTAGGATGTTCCAGTCAACTAGTTTGAGAGAGTCAGAGAAAGCTATTGGGTTGAAGTTTTTATGGTTGCGGGTAGTAATGTAGTTATGAGTTCTCTGTAAAGGCGCTTGTAGTCGATATGTGAAGATAGGTAGGTGGTCACTAAGGGAGTCTGGAGGGGTACCACTGACAGAGACGTAATGAGGGTGAGAGACTAGAATCCAGTCTAGAATGCTACCCTTGGAGAGAGCTTTTGAGGGGTGAGTTATGTCGTTAATTAGTTGTGAGAAGCTGTAAAGGTTGATATTGAGTGGGTTTAAGGGAGAATGAATGGCTGACAAATTGATATTGGTGTCACCCAAAATTATGATTTAATTAATATTGGTGGAGAGCCAGTAAAGAATATTCTCTAGTGTGGTAATATTGTCAACAGGGGGAATGTAAAGGGAGGCTATACATATATGCTTGTATTTATTGACTTGGAATAGTGATAGGAGTAGTTCAGCATTATTAAAAATGGGGATGGGTTTGTTATAAGGGGTGACTGACAAGGAGGATGAGTATAGTAAGGCAACCCCGCCTCCTTTTTTTTGGGTCTGTCTTTTCTGATGATTGAGTAATTTGGTGGTATAATTTCATGATCCTTTATGTGGGGTTTTAACCAAGCAATAGTAAGTGTATGCAAGCAATGGTAAGCTGGCTTAAGCCTGTTTGCATGGCAGTAAGCAATGACTACACTGGTTAAGCAAATCTGAAGCTAACACCCTGTAAGCAGATGTAACAGCAGGTTAGCAGTGCTTACCTCTGCGCAAACCCACTAACAACTGACTAAACATGCCTTAACCACTCTGTATCCAACGGCCCTTGTTCTGCCCAGCAACAAAATAAATAGCCTTTGCTGTGCTCGAACACAGAACCCAGCTCACCATAGGTAAAGTGCTTTACCACTAAGCCATGTCAGATATACATAACCCTGATGTATTCAAAACATATAAACCATCCCAGTCATGCAGCAGTACAGAGAATGTATTCCAACATGTAAATGTATTTGTGTGAGTAAATATAGTAATATCTAAACAGATACAACATATCAATAGATGTAGATATCTATACATATCTATCTATCTATATATATATATATATATATATATATATATATGTGTATATCAGTAATATATATATATATATATATATATATATATATATATATATATATATATATATATACATATATATATGTAGATAGCAATGGTAGATTGACAGATACAAATATGTGCACCTGCACTGGTAATGGGGTTGAGATGCCCCAAACAATATACAGCATGTGCGAATAGGCATACCCCCTCACCATAGCCAAACACGTCCATCCTGCAATACACTGAAGTGTTACAGATCACATAAGCAGGACCTGACATGACATGTGCACAACATGTAAACAGTACTACAACCCACCTGTATGATGTCAGGCTGGTATTGGTAACATGCCATGCAGTACAGTGTGGCTCCCATAGGAGATGTAAAATATGGAAGCTATCAACATCCCCAGGATACATATGCACAGACACATATATGCAGATACAGATATACATATCTATTTATATATATGGATCTATAGTATATATATATATATATATTCACCGCCAGAAGATCGCAAAAACTTTCACCGACGCCAGAAGATCAACAAGGCAGAAGACCGACGGAGGAAGACATCGGCTGAGAACACTGCGATGGGGAAAGGGTGTAAGGATGTTGGACGGTGTGTAGGGGTAGTGGTGGGAAAAGTGAGTTAGGGTTAGGGCGGCGGGTTAGGTAAGGCGAGTAAAGGTAAGTGTGCGATGTTAAGTGGTCTGTAGGGGTAGGGGTAGGATAAGTGAGTTAGGGTTAGAGCGGGTTAGGTAAAGTAAGGTAAGTGCGATGTTGGTGGTCTGTAGGGGTAGGGGTGGGATAAGTGAGTTAGGGTTAGGGTTAGGTGAATGCGATAGTGGACCTTAGGGTAAGGGTTTGGGTTAGGGTTGTAGATAGTTGTGTATGTATGGGTTAGTGTTTGTAAGGATTTTGGTGTGCTTGTGTTGTGTGTGTGGGTTTTGAATAGGGGATTTGTTTTGTTTGTTGGTATGATGTGTCATGTTTGTGCACTGTCGATCTTCTGGCATCGGTGAAGTGATTTGCGATCTTCTGGCGTCGGTGAATTCATTTTCGCTGTTTTAACTTGTCGATCTACTAAGGTAGATCCATATATAGATATACATGTGACTACACAGACAAATGCAGAGATATGTACAGTACGATACATATGTAGAAGGTGCACACAGTATGGAACAGCCACCATGCCTACAGTTAACACCTTAACAACTGGACACTGTATGGGCCACCCATACAAATGACAATTGTTGACTGCAACATATGCCCACAGAGAGGTCATAGGGTAAAACACCACACACATGTTTGCAGACATGGATAACCATTATTTGTGTACTATTACAGTTTTATATGCCATGTATTATAGCTTGTCAGACACTGACATCCATATAAACAGAGTAATGCAACTGTGCAATCGTTATGCTAATACAGTATTCTGGAAAAGGTCACAACTGTTGCTGTCCAAGCCAAGCCCTTCATATTGTACAATAGTAAAGACAGACTGGGCCACAGGATAGCAAACTATCAACAGTAAGTCATAAAGGTGTATAGTTCAGCAGCCTCTATCTACACTCAGTACAAAACCACCAGGTGGTAAAGACATCAGCTGACCAAATGGGATGTAACTGTTACATAACAAGGTATAGCTGACACCATCCGCACACTGACAAACAGAACAGTCTGTATGGCAGGAGGCAGTAGGCCTGCAATAACCCGATTTATGTAAGTAATGTAAATATAGGTGGAGTGTATGATACTGTACATCCAGATACCTTATGGCAGCTCACCCCTGATACCCGTAACAGCCTAGGTCATTTATGGTGCACCCCCCCCCCTGACTCAATAATACAGGGCCATATAACACTGTTACATACACTGGCCTCTGGAGTGCATAAGGGCACACATGTATTGTGTAGGTGAAGCCCACACATAGATGGCCTCAGCCCCACCATATGTGTGGGGGATACAACAGCAGTGGACTGATGGCAGCAATGGCAGTGTGATATACTCACAGCCCACTACAGCACAACCCCTGACAGTAGGTCATATGTGCAAAGCTTGGAATGTAGGTGGAGGACAGAGGCTGAAACACAGGTCCATATGTGGAAAACTGTTGCCATACACTAAACAAGTCGCTGGTGTCACAGGATAGTCTGCAACATACCCTTAGTCAGGGATTTGTGGTTACAAACATAAATGGATGTAGCCATCTACTGATAGCACCCAACACACACACTGCCAATGACATATCAGACACAGCACCTGTGTGGAGGATAGACATAACATGATAGGCACACCTCTGGCCACCAAGAGGATAGGCCCACAGGTGAGAGCTATGCAGACAGACAGCATTTCAAGGTAAATTAGTATGTACACACACACCCTATAACACCAGTACTATACAAAGCATAACACAAGTCTACTCACACTCTGTCTGTAATTCTGGAACCTCCTACAAGTATGTAGCTTGTCTGAGTGTGCCAGTTCTCCTGTAAGAGGTATTTCTACCTGCTGTCTGTAACACTAATGCACACAGGAATGATGTTCATCACACAGGAAAGGTAAAGGGATCACGCCCACATGATGTGGGGATTCATAGTAGGTGGTTGCCATGACAGTGGTAATTGGAGGTACTACACAGCAAGCAGCATGCGGTTAGCATGTGGAGGACACTGACTGGTGCAGAAGCCATCACCTGATCATGTGCACCACCTACTAAAGTCAGGCTGCAATCTATTCAAAGCAGCTCAATCCATTTACTGGAGAGAGAGAGAGAAAGAGAGAGAGGAAGAGAAAAAGAAAAAAAAAGACAAAGCTCTCCAACAATAAGCTGATGTCACAGGCATTTAGCCAGCTGTCATTCAACAAGACATCATTCCCACAACAGGTATGTGAGGTATATATACATGTAATAGCATGTAGTACCTGGTCCATCATCATGGGATAGATGATGTGGAATGAGCTATATGTGCCATCAGGTGTTGTTGTGATGATGTTCAACTGAACAACTGCTATGGACAATAGTTTCTGTCCCTGTGTGTAGTGGGCCATAGCCATTTACTATGCAGATCAGCACTGGCAGACAACATATAAGCCACCATAGTGTGTGTAGTGTAATGGGAAGTATTTATATGATGTGGCCAATAGCTGGTGGTGGACGTAATGCCATTATGATGGACATGTGGGAGACATGGTCCACCAGTGGCAGGATACCCAGGTGAATTATAATGTAGCATGCCGGAATGCCATAGGTATGTAATAGGGTTACCTGCCATCGGCTCCTACATATACCCCCCCTAATGTCAGGCCATGTCCATATGTGGCACCTGTCTGTAGCAAGGCAGAACAGTGCAGCTATGCAGGAAGGTGTTATGAGATTGTGGAGCTGATGTCTTAATGTACCCCACATATCGATATACATATGTGTACATATGTCACATATATAATATTTACAGTTATATATGTATATCAGCATGCATGTCCAGAACTATACATATACCAATGTGTAGACATATATTTGAAGGCACATATATCTACACACATATAGATAAATACCAATATGCAAATGTCTACATCAGTACAAACACACACACTAACAGATATGTATGGTAAGACATGTCCTCTATATCACCACCACAGTGATGTGTGCTATGTGCGAGGCAGCAGCCCACCTAGCAATACAGACAGATATCTACAGCTGGCAGTGTGTGCACCATGAACAGGTATGTCACATATTAGTCCTGTCCTAGCACCACAATGTCCCCACCTGTGAAGTCTGCTATGGGAATATGGGGAAGTATGGCAGATACACACATGGAGGTGGTCAAGATTGGTAGATATAAAGGGCAGTCTACAGAGGTGGCATGTGACACATGTGGTGGGTAAACACCGTGGATGGTGTGTGTGGTTTGTGATGTGGATGCACCATGGTCCCCGATATGGGCACAATGGGAGCAAGGCTCCCACCAACTCCCACTCACAACAGCAGTCCATGTCCTGAAGGTGCCAGGTCTGGTGGCTGAGCAGGAGGAGAATGTTGGCTGTGTGAATGTGTACTAGGTGCCTCAAACAGATGTAGCACATCCCTCATGTGTCTGTGGAGCCTGGTATGGAACAGGCCCTATACCTGAGCTCAGGGGACAGGGACATGTTGGTGCGTGCCCGAGGGGGGGTGGGCCAACATCCCCTGGGTGGTTCTGCTTGATTGTATGGCTGTCACAGTACACGAGGAGGCCCCAGGTTGGCACATGCATGTGATGTGGTCAGGTATCCTGGTCAGATGGGTGTGGGGTGGTGGATCATCTGGCCAATGGAACATATACATGTTATTGTGTCACTGTCATAGTACATATGTTGGTAATAATAGTCTAGACAATGCCGGTACATGTCCAACAGCATGCATAGAACCCCCCTATAACACAGACTTTCAGATGTGCAGCAATCTCAGAGCAGCCATACCACTGGCATATATGTAACCATAGTGGCCCTGACAATGGCATGCAAGTGAATAGTCAGTACCAGGCCGGCAATGTTAGTGTCCACACAGGGGACATGGCTACAATCACATAGCAGAAGCTGTGGGTACACTACACAATCTGTCTAAATGGTAGTTAAGCTGTAGCTATACCTAATGAGTTTTGTGTATAGTCTGCTAAAGCTGATATGGTGAGGGGGTTGACAGAGATGTGGCTGGAAGCGTATACACAGGGTCAATATTGACATGTTGCTGTGATAACCTCATACATGTACTGTTGTAACAGGGCTTGTTGCAACATGTGTCCTATGAGGGATATGAAGGTAGTAACTGTCAGGGCTTTCACCATCTACAGATTGCAATTCTCACACTACTTCCTGCAGTTCACAGATACATGCTTAGTGGGTATCACATGACACCAAGGGCACAACACACTGCCCAGTCTGCAGATGACCCTGCTGATGAGGATTCTTCATAAACATAGTACTGACATGGCAGGTATTACAACATGTAGGACATCCATATCCACACACACACTCTGTTAAACCAACATTACTCCATATGCAGTATAGCAGCATTTACAGTCTGTAGTCAGGTCAGGCACATTGCCCGTCCTGTGTGTTGTCCTGTTTCCACAGTGTAAGTTGTTTGAGTTAAATCCCCAATCCATCTGAGATGCATTTCACCAAATGACAGATCTAGTTCCTGCCCACAGTCGATGTAAAGGGCCAACACCAAAATAATGTTCCTAGATATTGGTGTGTGTTACCATACAATTCACTATGGGAATGTTAAAACATCTGTTCCACATGCACTCAGCTAGAGGAGGGCTGCAATTGGTGCAGAGACCATCAGCTGATCATGACCATCACTTACAAAACACAGGCTGCTGCCCTAGCAAAGCAGGTGTACATCCCGCATCCACCAGAGGTGGTGTGGGCAGGACAGACCGAGACAATTTATGTCAGGGAAGGTGTGGGTGAGTAAAATGTAAGCATGTGTGTGTGTGTGTGTGTGTGTGTGTGTGTGTGTGTGTGTGTGTGTGTGTGTATGTGTGTGTGTCACACACCTACCAGTCTGGGGTTTCAAACACCTGACTGACTATGCATAGCTATCACATGTGTATGCAGTTATTGCATGCGCCGCATAGCTTACATGTTGGGGAGCTGTCCAGACACATATGTGCTGGTGAGTGACATCTGCAACAATGTTGTGATACAGTAGGTGTAGCACATAGGCCTGTCCACATGAACAGGTGTCAGCATCAACACAGCCACACTCTGTAAAGGACTCATACATATTGCCACACTTGGCAGGGTAGCGAATACACTTTCTAACCACTTACCTTACCACAATACAGTAATGCATAGGTATCCATTGGCCCAAAGGGGTTATCCTGGGATTCTGTGGTCAAGGGGCATGTGACAGTGTCTGATATTGGAAAGCTTGCTTCAGTATGCCAATGGGGGTGGTACTGGGTGTGAATGTGGTCGGAAGCATCATACACCACACACAGAGACACAGGGTGCTAGTACCAGTGTGCATGCGTGCATTGCTTCATGGTTGTGTAGTGGTTGACAGTGACAAATGGCTGTACAAGGCTGGGTGAGGGGTATACCTTGGCATCAGACCACATGGGAATGGTCTGCATTATGGCTAAGGGGTGTAGTATCCAGAATGGACCACACAGGGGGGTATAGTATTCACCATCCAGACTCCTGGTTTGTTATTGTGCCTGGCCAGTGCTGTGCAATGTTTGGCATGTATGTGTTCTATACACCATGACATGGATGGTGTTTGGATTTTGCACACGTCCCACATTAAGATACAGTGGCATGTGGAAGTGCACTTGGTTTGTCTGGCCCATGTTGTGTACACAGAATGTTATCATCAGATGTGACAGTCCCACCCTCATGTGGTGGGGTCAGGTAATAGACAGCAGGCTGACCCTGCACCTACATTGATAGCATGCTACAGGTATTTCCTGGTGCCAGTGGCATCTGTCCTTACAGGACATGTGTGTAAGACATGGTATGTCCTTTGTGAATCACATGTGATAGAACCACAGTTGTTGCAGGCATCCAGTGGGAAACATAATGAAGGCGCACTGTCTGCAATTATGTACCCATCGTACTGATGGACAGGGTGCCATGGCCTCTATAGGCCACTGCATTCACACCATAGTTACTATCAGTCTCCAATATGCAGTGTACTACACACACCATGTCTGTAGCCTCGCCATGTGTGTGTGTGTGTATGAGACATGGGTTGTGAGTGTGCTCTGAGTAATACTGGGATTGCTAACTGTGATTGCCTGGCCTTGATGTCACATGTATGGGTATCGATATGCACCCCAGCCTCTCAGCTATTTCACAGCTGTGTTCCCTGTACAGTGGACATTGTGATATGTACTAGGGCCACCATATAAGAAAATTGCAAAACCCACTCCACATTGGGCCCAGGTTTCACACACACACACACACACACACACACACACACACACACACACACACACACACACACACACACACATACCCTCCTCCACACAGGATACGAGGTACAAACACACACACCTGTCATGTCCGGGATTAGAACCCCTACCTAACTACTTTATTACTCTACAGTACTATGGAGTTATAGTAAGCGCCACAGTGATTACTGCAGTACTCCTTCCCCAAAGGTGTATATGATATTGGCTGACATCAGTAGGATTGCCAATGTAGGGCATTTGACGTGTACTGAGTGTGACTAGCCTAAAATGCATTGCTCCCTACACAGACAGTGACATTGGTGCAGTACACAGTTATGGCACATGCTTCGGAGATTACTGGGCTACAATCTTCCCAGTGGTGTATTACTAGGTGGGTGACATCAGCTGCCTTACCAAGGTAGAGCATTTAAATTGTAGGTGGTGTGCCTACCCTACAAAACATTGCTTTCTACACAGACAGAGTCAGACAGAAGCACACACAGTAACCAGGGCTGGGGTTAGATCTTCTAGTTAACTGGTTTATCACACTACAGCAGTACACAGTTACAGCACGCTCCATGGAGATTACCGGCCTATCACTTCCCCAAAGGTGTATTACACAGTTGATGACATCAGCACACTTGTCAAAGCGGACCATTGGAGGTTGTAGTATCTGTGAATGGACTCAAAAGCATTGCTCCCTACAGTGACATAGGAACACACACATAAACACACGTACATCCACACTTGTCATGTCTGGGAATAAAACTCCTACCTAACTAGTTTAACACACTACTGCAGTATGCAGTTACAGGATGCTCTACAAAGATTACTGGGCTACATTCAGAGGTGTATTACTAGGTGGTTGACATCAGCTGCCTTGCAAAGGTTGAGCATTTGGATTGTGGGGAGCATGGCTGGCCTAAAAAGCAGTGCTGTCTACACAGACAGACACGCACACACACAGTTGCCATGTCTGGGAATAGAACTCCTACCTAACTAGTTTATCACATTACAGCGGTACAGAGTTACAGAACACACTACAGATGTATTACTAGGTGGATGTCATCAGCTGCCTTGCAAAGGTTGAGCATTTGGATTGTGGGGAGTGTGGCTGGCCTAAAAAGCATTTCTCTCTACACAGACAGACAGACACACACATACAAACTCACCATGTCTGGGAATAGAACTCCTACCTAACTAATTTATCACACTACAGCAGTGCACAGTTACAGAATGCGCTACAGACATTAGTTGGGCTATACCTTTTCAGAGGTGTATTACTAGGTGGTTGACATCAACTGCCTTGCAAAGGTTGAGCATTTAGATTGTGGGGAGCATGGCTGACCTAAAAAAACATTGCTCTCTACACAGACAGACAGACACACACAGAAACTCACCATGACCTTCCATCTAACTAGTTTATCATACTACAGCGGTACGTAGTTACAGGATGTGCTATGGAGATTACTGGGCTATACTTTTCCAGAGATGTATTACTAGGTGGTTGACATCAGCTGCCTTGCAAAGGTTGAGCATTTGGATTGTGGGGAGTGTGGCTGGCCTAAAAAGCATTGCTCTCTACACAGACAGACAGACACACACACAAACACACACAAAGTTGTCATGTTTGGGAATGGAACCCCTACCTAACTAGTTTATCACACAGCAGCAGTACACAGTTACAGGACACGCTATAGCAATTACTGGGCTACAATCTTCACAGAGGTGTATTTCTAGGTGGATGACATCAGCAGCCTTGTTGAAGTTGTGCATGAAAATTGATGGGGGTGTGACTACCCTAAAACGCATTGCTCTCAACACAGTCAGACAGACACTCACACAAACATACACCCCCTGTTGGCAAGTCTGGGATTTGAACCCCTACCTAACTAGCTTATCACACTACTGCAGTATGCAGTTACAGGACACGCCACGGTGATTACGATGCCACAACTCTCCCAAAGATGTATTTCACATTGGATGACCTCAGCAGGCTTGTCATAGTAGGGCTATGGGGAGGGCAGTGTGTGTGCATGAGCCATTACCCATTCATCTAGGGGTTGACACGCCACATGCGGCCACACACAGGGTCATATTTCACAGGTAAGTGTATGCAGTTGCTAGATGACTACTTCCTTGTACAGTCATGTTGCACAGCTGGCACAGATACTGACAGATACTGGTGGCTAGTATCTGCAGTGAGTGGCATCTGCACCTCATGTGCTTGGGGCCCTTTGGCTGTGTGCTGGGTGGGACAGGCCTGGATGGCTCCTTGTCACAGTCACCCTCTTCCACACATCTATGTCCATCTACCTTTGGCTTATTATAGTGTATTGTCCTTACATATATGTCTGTATTCCTATCCACTGTGTGTGCAAGGCATGAGTGGTGCATACTGATGAGTGTCTGCACTAACAACTGCGACTGCCAGATATGTCTGGTCCACTGGTGTTTGCAGACATGGCCTTCATGTGTTTAAGTGTGTGAGCATGCCCAGTGTGACCTTTCAGTATGTTGTTGACATACATTGCCTTCATTTCTCTATGTGTATGAGCATGCCCAGTATGGGCATCTGTATTGCATGTGTGGGTCAAGTCCAGGTAGTTTGTACTGCAGTGCTGACATTTGTGTTGTACACCGACAGGTTGCATGCTGTCTCAGCAGGGTCTCCATTGATCAGTTGGCATTGACTGTTACTACATTTCTGCATAGCGGCAGGGGGGTCACACCTTACTGTTTCTACATTTCTACATAGGATTGGGGGGGCACACCTGACTTTATATCTACGTAGGATGGGGGGCACACCTGACACTTGTACACATCTGCTAGGACTGTACTGGTATGTTGGGTACTCCATTTCAGTCTGTGGTCTTACCTATCGCTCTGGCTAGAGGCATACAAATGTACTACAGAACTTAGCTTATAATTACCTAACCCATAGGCCTCATTCAGAGGCCATAGCACAGCCTTTGTTTGTGTTTGTCTACACCTGTCCTGCTGGCTGTGACTGTTGTTGGGCATGTGACCCCTCCCCAACTGGCATGTGTGAGTCACTTACCTTGTGGGTGTCCCAGTATTGAGGGTGGTGCTGCAGGGCTGCCTATTTTGGATGCACATAGTATACTCCCTGCACATGGTTAGGCACAGGTAGTGTATCGCTTGGCATCACTTTTACTGTATGTGAGAGTCAGACAGAGGTGTTATTCCTGGGCCCTCCAGTATCAGTGTATGTGCTATGCATTGCCTTGCTGCCAGGGCATACTGAGCACACCTTCTTCTGCCTACTGGGGCAGGCTCGGGTTGTTCCACCTCTGAGTCACTCTGTGCCCATGCAGACCTTGACAATGGTGGGGGGCTGTGTGGCTCTGCCCCGAGCTGTTCCTCCTGCAGCTGTTTCCACAAGATCATATTGTGTAGCATGGCACATACAAGGACAATTTGGGTACATGTAGCTGGTGAGTACTGCAAGGCTGCACCGAATGTGTCCAGGTACCGGAATCATGACTTGAGCATCCCAAACACATGCTGTATTATGATTCTTGTTTGCGCGTGTGCCTCATTATGGAGTTCATGTTCGAGTGTGTGCCCATTTCTGATGGGTGTCATCAGCCACGGCTCCAGTGCTTATCCAGCATCCCCCACTAGGTGACTGTGTGGGATGTCCCCACTGGCAAATCTCTGGTACAGCTGAATCAGATGCCAGATGTGGGAATCATGATAGCTTCCAGGGCAGCCAGCACACATGTTCAGTGTTATGCCCTGAGCATCGCACATGACCTGGTAGTTGATGGAGGGGAAGCCCTTGCAGTTGATGGAGACCCTACCCCGCTCATCGGGTGGTGCTTTGACAAATATGTGCGTGAAGTCTATAGCACCCACTACCTCAGGGTATTCTGCTATTTGGTGGAACAGTTGCATATTTCCAATGCCTCACGGGTGTTGGGGAAGTAAATGTGCTCACCGACATGTGCTGACATGGCATCCAGGAAGTGGTGGAGTACCCTGGATGCTGATACCTGTGAGATCCCCATCATATCCCCAGCTGGCCTTTGGAACGTACCTGTAGCTAGTATTCTTAGACCAACACATACCTTTGTATTCACTGGGATGGGTTCCCCTCTGTTAGTTCTGTGTGTGAGGCGTGGCCAGCACAGCTCGACAATTTGCTGTAGGAGGTCCCTGTCCACCCTATAGTGCTCCACTATCTCCAGCTCATGTAGCCCTTGGTAGGTTACCCTGGGTCTGTACACTCTTCTCTGTCTCCTCACTGCAGGTTGCTTGGCAGCATTCACATCCTCACCACCCTCAGCCTCTTCCACAAGTAGTTGTATGGTAGCTATTGCAGCCCCTAACATTTTGCAGTTGTGAGTGTTAAAAGTTCCCCACTTGTTTACACCTGTGGTGTAGAGTGTGGGAAAAAAATGGAGGGGTAGGCATTTGCATAGTTTATAGTAGTGCTCTGGGCTTGGCTGGTCTGCTGCCTGCATAATTGGCTGGTTCTGATACATTTCATCTGCCAGCTAAGCTAGTACTCATTGATTACCTTCCTACTGCTGTTTTCCCTTCCCATTGCCTTCCTGTTTCACCCCGTGTGTGCGCTGCACAACCAGAGTGCCCATATGTGCACACTGCTGCTATTTCCTGGTTTAACCTCTTTTTTCTTCCTGTACAACCCTGTGCATGGTGCGCACACCCCCTTAGACTTTATAATGACTACTAGGCAGGTTTAGTGGTTTAGGCTGTGTTATGCTAGGAGCAACCTCGGGCCACAGGGCTCCAATCCACTTACAGTATGCCTGACACACACCCCATGATGTCACCTACCTCCTAGGCTTGCACCCAGCTATTCATACTCTTACACTGTTGGGACCTGCGTCACATCCTGGGGAAAACTCCCCTCATTTGCATAGGATTGCCTGCTAATGCATAGTTACATGTCTCAATCTGGGCCTCCCCCCTTAGCAACCACTACTCACTGGCCATGTTATCTTCTACCTGCCATTGACTTGCGTGGTGGAATACTGATTTGGTTAGAATGCTTAATTTATGTTCATTATGTTATTTCCCCTAATCCCGTTTGCACGCCGCTGCCCTATGCTTAAACTGACGGGATCGGCTAATAGGAATTGAAAGTTGATTTTTTTAATTGTTGTACTGTTTGGAATGCCAATGGCCTTATACTTGGCCATTGGCATGCTTACTACATGATATGCAGCCTTTATTTGGGGCTGTCATAGCTCTGTTTTGGAATTTGCAGACATGTACTCGGTTACTAACCGAGTACATTTCTGCTGATTGCACTAGTCCTGCACGGACATTCGCAGGCTTCCTGGATAACATATTCACCTCATTTGCATGGATTTTCCTGCAAATGGGGTGATTTGCATACAAGGGCTTCATCCGTGCAGGATTAGTGCAGGAGCGCTCGTGCACACCCCTGCAGGCTGTTCTTGGGTCGCATGGCAGACATATTGCCTGCCTGGGCTCCTGCCATGCAAGCTTTCGAGAATCCAGGGACATATTGATTGTACAGGGCCATTTATCAACTCATTATTTTTAAATGATAACTCCAGACAGAAAGTGATACTTATTAAAAAAAAACAATATATATATATATATATATATATATATATATATATATATATATATATATATGTGTGTGGTGGGTATAAAAAGTTTACACACCCTTGTTAAAATGCCAAGTTTTTGTGATATAAAAAAATGAGACCAAAATATTTCAAAACATTCCCAACTTTATTGTGACCTATAACCTGTACAATTCAATTGAAAAACAAACAAATCTGTTAGGGGAAAAATATAAAAAGTAAAAAATGTACAATAAACTGGTTGCATAAGTGCGCACACCCTTTGTTGGAGCACCTTTTGATTTAATTACAGCATTCAGTCTTCTTGGGTAGGAGTCTATCAGCATGGCACATCTTGACTTGGCAATGTTTGCCCACTGTTCCTTGCAAAAGTGCTCCAAGTCTGTCAAATTGTGAGGGCATCTCTTGTGGTCACCCCACAGATTTTCTATTGGATTTAGGTCAGGACTCTGGCTGGGTTATTCCAAACCTTTAATTTTCTTCTGGTAAAGCCATTCTTTTGCTGTTTTCGATGTATGCTTGGGGTCATTGTCGTGTTGAAAGATGAAATTCCATTTCATCTTCAGCTTTCTAGCAGACACCTGAAGGTTTGGGGCCAAACATGACTGATATATGGAACTGTTCATAATTCCCTACACCTTGACTAAAATCCCAGTTCTAGCTGAAGAAAAGCAACCCCAAAGCATGATACTGCCACCAGCATGCTTCATCGTGGGGATGGTGTTCTTCTGATGATGTAAAGTGTTGTTTTTGCAAATTGTGGCCAAAAAGTTCAACCTTGGTCTCATCAGACCATAACACATTTTCCCACATGCTTTTGGGAGACTTCATGTATTGTTTTGCAAATTTTAGCCGGGCCTGGATATTTTTCTGTCTAAGAAAAGACTTCCGTCTTGCAACCCTACCCCATAGCCCAGACATATGGGGAAAATGGGAGATTGTTGTCACATGTAGTACTCAACCAGTACTTGACAGAAATTACTGCAGCTCTTTCAGTGTTGCTGTAGGTCTCTTGGCAGCCTCCCTAACCAGTTTTCATCATGTCTTTTCATCAATTTTGGAGGGACATCCAGTTCTTTGCAACATCACTATTGTCCCATATTTTCTCCACTTTTTGAGGACTGTCTTCACAGTGTTCAATGGTATATCCGATGTTGTGGAAATTTATTTCTACCCTTCTCCTGACTGATACCTTTCAACAATGAGACCCCTTTGATGCTTTGTAAGGTCTCTGTGAGCCATGGTTTTTGCTGTAGCAGGCAACTGAGTAAATGTCAGGAAAATCCTACTAGGACAGCTGAACTTTATTTGGGGTTAATCAGAGTCTGTTTAATTGATGGCAGGTGTGTACCCAAGAAGACTGAATGCTGTAATTAAATCAAAAGGTGATTCAACAATGCATTCATTTAAGGGTGTGCACACTTATGCAACCAGCTTATTGTACATGTTTTATTTTTTATATTTTCCCCTAATAGATTTGCTTTTCAATTGAATTGTGCAGGTTATAGGTCACATTAAAGGTAGGAAAAGTTTTGAAATTATAATTATTTGTTATGGTCTAATTTTTTTATATAACAAAAATCTACCATTTTAACAGGGGTGTGTAAACTTCTTATATCCACTGTGTGTGTGTATACATATGTGTGTGTGTGTGTGTGTGTGTGTATATATATATATATATATATATATATATATATATATATATATATATATATATATATATATATATATATATATATATAGGTTCATAGGTGTGTACTAGGCTAAAGGCCCTGGAGCTTTTACAAGCCTAGCCCAAAGAAGTACCCTGACATTGTGCCACCCAATGTTAGTTCCCAATGCCTCTATCAATTAGAGCCACTGCAGTGATCCCAGGGTGAACTTTCTATTTCCCATCCACTCAAGATTTCTCTTGAAGATGGCCAGTGAGGTGCTCTGCTTGACATGTATGGGAGGTCTATTCCTGTGCATGGACATTCCTTGGGTTATGAACCTGTCCCTCCAACATGTTCTGTTGATTGTGGTAATGAGGTTGAGGTCTCTGGAACATGTGGTATGGAGGGATTTAGATTTCTTTAGATGTAGCATTTCTAACAGAGCTGGGTCAGACATGGCTTTGTAATTTTTTTTTGAAGGCTCGACCACTCATGCACTGACTTCTAGATCTTTTAGAAGATATTTTAGATTTTTTTTTAGCTTTTTTATATGTCTTACTGTCGTTGTTTTATCTTATATATGTATGTATATGTTTTTTTATACTGTATATAGTGTGGTTATATATGTTTAGTAACTTTGTGTGTAACATTATATGCATAGTGCATCTTTATTGTAGGATTCACTGTGGTAAGCTTCTCTTGATTTTGATTGTGTACAGCTTGCTAACCCTAATTAGTTAATTGAGTAATGGATATTTGACTATTTAAATAGAGTGTAAGCCTTTTACTGTTGTCTGATGAAGCAACTTTATGTTGTGAAAGCGCTCACCATTTTCTGTTTTCTGTTTTGTCTATCAATAAACGTTCTCAGTGTGCTAGCTCGGTGCATTTTCTTTCATTTTGTTTGGGCTCCTTTTTGCACCTTGCTTTTACCTACGACCATTTTTGATTTTTATACTATGGCTTTGTAATTGTTTTTTTTAAATTATTTCCTGTAAATCAAAACTCTGGTGTTTATTATAAATAGAAATTCAATATTTCATGTTTTCTATTTTATTTTTTATTATTAAATATGTCTATACCTTTTGTTGTGGTTGTTATTTTTGAAAAATGTAATCTTTGAGAGTAAGTGCATTTATTTATTTATTTATTTACCGGGAAAGTCCAAATGGGCCAGAAGCCCATTTTCAGTGGAGGCCTGGGGAGAAAAGCTCCACAGAAATATAAACAAAATCTAATAATTAGATAGTACAATAGTATACATATAGTAAGATGCAGAATACACATCAACTAGTCTATACAAAGAAATATTCAATATAGTTTTCAAGTAGATACAGGTTCAAAAAGGAAAAACACGGGGGCAGAGTCTAGATGGCCAACTGAGAGCAGTGAATTTTGTGAGCTCCATAAACCAGTATAATGATATACTAAAATTTTATTATTTTCAAGTTTAAAATATCAGAAATCTATAGATAAACTACTAAACTACATAAATATAAATTTTGGTGGAGATATACAAAATTTTTCCTGTCACGTAACTTGGAGATATATTGAGTCACTGAATATGGACAACTCAAGGAATTCTCATCCAGATGCTGCTTTGAAAAAAGAACTGCAACTGATGACATCTACCTTACAGGAACTATCTTTAAAGATGGGTGGCTTTAAAAATGACTTAGAAAACCTCAAATAAAATTCTCAAAAACAGACTGATACTCTTAAGGAACTATTACAGTAACACCATACAAAATAACAAATATAGAGACTTCTCTAAATGACATTAAAGGGAGACTCAAAGAGGAAGAATTCCAAAAAGAATTTCTGCTTAAACAGAATACGTGGCTGCTTAACAAAATAGATGACTTAGAAAACAGGGAAATGAGAAACAACATAAAGATCTTTGGTCTGCCTGAAAACACTGAAGGTGAAGACATTATTTCTTTCTTAACGACCTGCATTCCTGAATTTTTAGACTTGAAAGAGGGACTTTCATTTGAAATTTAAAGGGTGCATAGAGCACTGAGGAAACCTGCTTCTAACTCAACAAATACTCCACCTAGATCCATAGTTATAAAATTTCTTTCATTTGTGGACAAGGAACTCATATTAAAATCTGCTTGGAGAAAATCGCCCTTAAAATACAATCAAAGCCTGATAAGGTTTGACAATGATTATTCTTCCAGAATACTAGAACAAAGGAAAAAAAGTCTGGCCAATAATAAAACTGTTGAAACAAAACAACATTAATGCACAGCTGGCCTTTCCAGCCAAGATAAAAATACTTTTGCCAATGAGATGAGAACCTTTAATGACTTAGAAGAAGCTACTATATTCATCAGAAACAACAAAATAGTGTCTTTCCCAGAAGAAATGGAATGGATGGCCCCTACTCTTAAAAGAATAAAAGAAACAAATCCTTGGATTGATGCTAGAAAGAAGAAACAAAAAAAAAATTATTCCAAGATAGCTGTCCCAAAAAATAACTCTTATAACTACATCTCCCAAAGTATCAACTGATGTGGTATATCACTTGTCATCTGTTTTTATTTTAAAAAAGGAGAGTTTCTTAAACAACTGAGAAACAGTAATGATTTATTCAGAATGTTTAAATAGTCCAATAACTCTTCACAAACAAAGGTAGGTCAAAATTGATTACTATTTACATTATATATAATTCAGACAAAGCAACATATAATACATAGAAGTTTCTATTTCCCTACATGAACTCAATGAATACTTTTGTTCATTTTTCATTGATTTTACTTATAATAATTTAAATAATTAATTAACTAAGTCAACAAGATACCATTCATCACAGTTCAGACTCAAATGTAACAAATTAACATCATATATAACAGCAGTAACAGTAGAGTATTTTGAAAAAAAAATGCTGTCATGGAGACTAAGGCCTTCTTCAGTTAAAGTATGATTTAGAAATGTCATGTATATCCTGGTTAAATAATAGTAGCAAGCTCTTAGTACAAATGTCATCATTATTCTGTCTAAATATAGTTAATATCAATTATGGCAGGTATCACAGCTACGAGTGCTGTTTGATCAATCCTGATATGGTATGTGTGGCTGCAGCTGTGTCTGGCAGCTATTACAAATGTCATTATTATTCTGTCTAAACACAGCTAATATCAATTATGGAAGGTATCATAGCTTTGAGTGCTGTTTGAGGTATCATAGCTTTGAGTGCTGTTTGAGCAATACTGATATGGTGTGCGTGGATGCAACTGTGTCTGGAAGCTAGTACAAATGTCATTATTATTCTGTCTAAACATAGTCAATATCAATTGTGGCAGGTATCATAGCTTCGGGGGCTGTTTGATTAAGCCTGACATGGTGTGTGTGGATGCAGCTGTGTCTAGCATCTGTTGTATATTGTAATTTTCATCTCCAGAAAGCTGTGGGTTGTGGCTTGTGATTGAGGTTTACTGATGCGTGTGTATTAGGAAGAGACATTTGGTGTTTTAGCCTGGATCCAAGGGAAGGGGGTGGATAAAATGATTTGGGATATTTTGGAAGAGAATAGTTTTGTTTATACATCTGCTGAGTGAGAGGTGGGAAGGCTGGAAGAATGTGTTATCTCTTGTTGTGGCAGCTTGTTGGGAGGTTTTTTTTTTTTTATATGTTTGCTCTCCCTTCTTTTCCTGGCTGCTGCCTCGCAGAAAGGGAGGGAATTTATGTTTGAAGTTGCAGTGAAGTGAAGCTTTGCTTCAGGTGCATTGTGAGTCTCTGGTATGCAGTACACAGACACACTAACAGAAACAGACGCTCCCAGGTTGCTATGGTATTAGAGACATAGTGATGATAATGCTTAAAGGCTCTGAGGAGCTCCCAAGATGATTGTCAGGAATGAAGTTTTTGGTTTTTAAAAAAAAAAAATATATATATATATATATATATATATATATATATATATATATATATATATATATATATAAAGGGCAGCCACGGTGGTGCAGCGGTTAGCTTTGCCGCCACACAGCAAGAGGTTCTTCGATTCGATTCTTGGCTGGGGTGCCTTCTGTGCGAAGTCTGCATGTCCTCCCTGTGGTCGCGTGGGATTCCTCCGGGTGCTCCAGTTTCGTCCCACATCCCCAAAGACATGCAGTAGGTGGATTGGACATTCTAAATTGGCCCTAGGTGTGAGTGTGTGCATGTGTGTGCCTTCTGTGGAAGGTTGGGCACCGGGCTGGCAACTCAACACTGTAAAACTCCACTGCCAATCATGAGTGTAGAGATAATCCGCTATGGCGACCCCTAACTGGGAAAAAGCAGAAAGAAGAAGTATATATATATATATATATATATATATATATATGAAGAAGAATATATATATATATATATATATATATATATATATATATATATAAAATAAAATGGCTGTTTTAAACCACATATACAAATATTGATGGCCTCCCAATACTTCGTTTAAGTTAATTTTTGATAATAAATAAATAAATAAATAATACACGCAATTTTATATTTAAAATGTATTTGGGCCAAACACATTAAGGACTTACATAAGAGTGGAAGTCTGAGTTACTGTAAAAGACTAAGAGCACTTGGTCTTGTGCAGTACCCTTTGCAGTGGTCTGGGAGGTGAGCTTGCACGGACATGTTGGGCATATGGGGATAGTTAATTCTAGGGGTGTTTGGGGTTGCTGGGAAGTGCTAGAAAGTAATCAGATTTCCTTTCTGGAAATATCTGTGGGAATAGAAGGTGAGTTAAGTAGTTCGCTGGCAGAATGGTCACTGCATGGTACAGCCTGTTAAAATGGAACAGGACAAATATTGGTTTGGATATTTTAAGAACAGCCTGGAAACACACCACATGAACTAATGAATGGCATTCTGGCAAAACTGGATGGGCATTGTTGGGTATGTAAGTATTAAAATATACTTATAACAAATAAGAAACTAGAAAGGTCTCATAATTTAAAGTCTATGGACTGTATATACATGCTTGGAAGGACCTAATAATAAGAATAAACATTACAGCTTGTGGTCTCTCAAATAACTAAGCAACAGCCAAAAAAAAAAAAAACACACAATAGTTATGTAATGTATGATTTTAGCAAATCTAGACATAAAATATATAATCATCATAAAAAATGAAGCAGTCTGTTGACTTTAGATATTAAAGACAGGTTTTAATAACATGGGCTTGTGTATAATAACACTACTATCTTAACTTGTCATAAATGACATACACTACATTGAACATCAAGGGGAAGCATGATGATTTTCTTATATAAGTAAATATGCATAAGTCATGTAATTGCTTTAACATGAATTGTAGTTTTTGTAACCCATCTTGTCCATATATAATACTTAAACAGATACCAAGGTAACTAATGCTTTATACATGATATCAAACTGACAAAGTTGTTCAAGAAAAACAATAGAAGCTTGAACTTGAAATGCCACAGAATGTGACAATCATATTATGAACAAGCAGTATTAAATTGACAATAGACACTCAGTTTAATAACATGGGCTTGTGTATAATAACACTACTGTTTTAACTTGTCATAAATGACATACACTATATTGAACATCAAGGGGAAGCATGATGATTTTCTCATATAAGTAAATATGCATAACAAGTGATATAATTGCTTTAACTTGAATTGTGGTTTTTGTAACCCATCTTGACCATACATAATACTTAAGCTGTTACCAAGCTAACTAATGTTTTATACATGACATCAAACTGACAAAGTTGTTCAAGGGAAACAATAGAAGCCTGAACTAGGAATGTCACAGAATGTAACAATCACATTCTGAACAAATAGTATTAAATTGACAATAATCACCCAGTTTAACCTTTGCTGATTATACAAAATAGAAAGTTTCCATTTAAATCTAAAACATTTCCATATATGCTGTAAAATGGCAATTTATGAATATGGAAAGGGAATTTGTAATCATTAATCACAATAAGTGAATTTTTTGTTTTAACGTATAGTTTCACTCATTTTATAATAAGAAATGACAGATATTTACATCCTTATGTGTAGGAAATGGGAAGAGGGATGCACTGATAATTAAAATGCACTGACCTTCATCAATGTCCACATAAAACAAACTTGATGCTTTAAGTAAGTTAGCAACAAACAAAGTGATTATTTAAATGCTGGCAAACAATGGAATATAACTTTTGATATATCCAGTAAAATACATTGTATTATAAACATTAGGTGTAAATATTATTACCATCTATTTATATTAAGTAATACGTTTTGAAATTCTTCATCAGTAAGGGTTAATATGTTAAATAACTGTGTGCTATAATCTTTTACTGAGGTTTTATATATGATACATCATACTATACTATGATTGAATTGCTTGTCATCTATCTTTCATGTAAATATTAATTGCTTATACAATAAGTAGACATTTATATTGTATTAGAATTCTGTCTAATCTACAATAGTACTATATCTGTTCAAAATAATATAAATATTGCTTATTCCTATTACAGATATTCTCCATATGATAATTCAATTTATGGAGCTCAGCTGTTCTGGATTGTCAAGGTATGAGTGATAATCTGATGGACTTAGGTTTATCCATCAGATTAGGAATGATTTTCATTTCATGGCTAGTGCGGATCTTAGTTTTGTTAACATTTATTAATTTAGATTTATTTCACAAAAACATTTTTAGTATGCCTGACCAAAACATTACTTTATTGGTAAACACTCAAAGTATAAAACTGATAATTTCCTTTAAAAGCTCAAACATATACTTTATTGTTGTCAGAGGAAAATGTTTAATAGTCACAATAAAACAGGAAATACCTAGTCTAAATAACCTACGATGGATTTAACTTTATTATCTTTAAATACCAATGGCTTAAACAATCCTAGCAAGAGATCAAATCTACTGACCTTATTTAAGACAGAGGCGGAAAGTTTCACAGCCCCCACGCTAAAGGATAACGCTGCCCACAATGCAGAAACTTTACAAAAGCACTCTATGAGCACCTACAAGGATGCATGGATCGTGCCATCCCTAGCAAAACCAAGACTTACTCCTTTAAGAGAAGGAAACCAGTTTGGTGGACCCCTGCCATAAACAGGCTGTACAATAGAAGGAGGAAACTAGTTCAGAAAAAAAGCAAATCCCAAGAAGGAAAGACATCCCTGATCAATATCAGTAAGAAACTAAGGTACCTCATAAAATCATCCAAGGCTAACTTTGAAAGAAAAATAGCCAAGGATTCAAAAGATAACCACAAAGCCTTTTTTAGCTATGTTAAGAATCTAAGTGGCAACTCACAGATATGCACTGAACTAGTGCAAAATAGCACAAAATATACTGAGCCTACTGATATTGCCAACATCCTAGCAGATAGATTCAGTGCAAACGTCACCCCCCTCTCACCCCCAAAAGGGCCCACAACAATACCGGAAAAGTCTAGTGTCCCAGAAATCACAGATGCACAGGTGAAAACAGCCCTTTCAAAAGCCAAAAACACAGCATCAGTGGGGCCAGATGGTGTCCCAGGCTGGGTCTTGCATGAACTACAGAACAAACTAACCCCCCCCACCTAAACACAATGTTCAACCTCAGCCTCGACACAAGCTACATGCCCAGAGAATGGCGCACAGCAATGGTTATTCCTCTCTACAAAGGAGGGGCCACAACTGACTCTGGTAACTATCACTCCATAAGCGTGACTAGCCTGGTCTACAAGGCTATGGAGCGCATCATCATGGAACTCATAAACAAAGACATTGGGAACCTCCAAACACTTGACCCGACCCAGTTCGGCTTTGTTAAGGGCAGATCATGCCTACTAAACCTGGTTGACTTCTTCGAGACAGTCACTAAGGCCATAGACAAGGGAAAGGTGGTTCACACAGCCTACCTTGACCTTGCCAAGGCTTTCGACACCATTCCCCACTCGGGTATTACAGAAAAACTCACCAGCCTGAACATAAACCCCTACGTCATGAGATGGGTTGCCAACTGGCTTACAGACAGAACTCACACTGTAAGAATAGTGGGCTCCAGGTCCAACTCTAAACCAAGTCACAAGTGGTGTCCCGCAAAGTTTGGTCTTGGGACCCCTACTCTTTGGCATATATTTCTCAGAAGTACAGGCAAACACAGGAGGACTACGGCTAACCAAGTTTCCCAATGACTGCAAACTGGGAGCCATAATTGACTCTCCGGCCGACACAAACATCCTCCAAAAGAGCCTTACTGAGATGGACACCTGGCGTCAATGTCATGGCCTCAAGCTAAATGCCAAAAAATGCACAGTCATCCCATTTGGGAAAAACAAAAAAACCACGAATTACCACATAGGTGGCAGCCCCCTTAACATAGAAGAGGTAATAAGAGATCTGGGGACCCAGGTAGATAGTAATCTCTCCTTTGACAATCATATTGCCAAAGTAGTTAGGAAATCCTTCTATGTGGCCCATCTAATTACTAAAGGGTTCTCATCTAGAAATAAAGAGGTTATAGTGCCCCTCTACCCATCACTCATCAGACCCATCATAGAGTACAATGCCCCATTTGGGATGTACCTCACAAGATACTTCCAACAGCAGGAAAGACCACAAAAGTACCTTACCAAGAGGATTACTGGCCGCAAACATATGTCCTATGCAGCCCGACTGAAAAACTCCAGCTGTACTCAGTGGAGATCTGTTACTCAGAGGTGATCTCTGCCTGACTTACAAAGCCATGTCCAACTCAGAATTGATGGACATGCTCCACCTAAAGAAATCCAAGTCACTGCAAGTCAAGCGCTCTAGTGAGCTAAACCTCACCACAACAATAAACAGAACATGCTGGAGGGACAGATTCCTGTCACAGAGACTCCCCATGCTTTGGAACAAAATTCCAAACAACATTAGGCAGAGCCCCTCACTAACACTCTTCAAGAGAAACCTTGATGAGTGGATGGGAAACAGAAAATACACCCCTGGGATCACTTCATTGGCTCTGCTTGACAGAGGATCAGTTAATTAATCAATGGGGTGGTGAATGCAGACACACTCTGGCTAGGCTTATAAATGCCCTTGGGCAGATAGCCTAGTACCTACCTATGAACCCATGAACCTACGATATATTTAAAACTGAACAAAGCACAAATTGTATTCCTTCAAGAAACTCATTTCAAAACAAATGACAATTACAAATGGAATCTTAAGGAATATATGATATTGGCGCAATTCACTTATAAGACAAAGACAAAAGGGGTAACAATTTTTTGGAAAACAAATGTGATTAATCCAGAAATCATTTATAAGTATGAAGATAAAGAATGCCTTATGGCATTAGTAACAGTTAAATATAATAACAGAATATGGACCCTAGCCAATCTATACTGGTTCCCAGGTATCGGAGCATGAACTATTAAAAAATACGTTGATTTCATTTCCAATAATTATAAAGGCAACTTAATATTAGGAGGAGATTTTAACTGTATATTTGATATTTCTGAAACTACAAATAAAAGATCGCTGCATACATCTGCTGTATCAAAGCTTTAAACAAGTGGGTAGAATCATTTCATCTTGTAGATACTTTCAAATTTAAAGAAGATACATCTTTGTTGTTTTCCCATCAAGATCACAGATTTGGTACCCAAACTAGAACAGGTAAAATATTTACAGCCCATGACTTACACTCTAAAATCATTAATTTCTCAATCACTCCCTGCCCCTTTTCAGACCATAATTCATTGATACTAAAACTTCAAAATGGGTACAAACCATTAATCATTAACTCCAAAATTCCAGCATATATAACTAAAATTAATGAGTTCAAACCCTGGTTATTATCTGAATTATAGTTCTTAGATATTAATTACACCACAGAGATAAAATAATGATTTGGGACTCATTAAAAGCTTACATATATGGTAAAACACTAACTTGGTATAAAAAAACATCAGAGAATGGGATTCTGAATTATTAGATCTACAATCCAAACTTTTGTCACTAAAAGCTGAAAAAAATCAAAATCATTTGGAGATGAAAAAGAAAGTAGAAGTATTAAACAATAAATACAATGAAATTCTAACACATAAAACTAGTTTAGCTTTAGAAAAACTAAAAATTAATACATTAGCCACTTCTCCCAAATATCTGCATAATTTATCCACAAGAATCAAAATACAATCAAAAGCTAATAACATTAAAAGTATCTTCCATGAAAAGAAAGGGAAAAATGTCTTGGATATAGGTGACATTCTTGATGCCTATAGAAATCACTGTATGGAACATTTCCAAAAAGAAAATATACATATCGATTAATTAAATCTAGATGAAAAATGTTCGAATGTAAAAAAAAATACCAGAAAAATTAAAACTAGGTCTGCAAGCACCCATATCTTACAAAGAAATTGCAGGTACAATAAAAGTGGGTAAAAATAATAAATCTCCAGGTATAGATGGCATAATTATGGAAATATACAAACTTTTTCTTTCAAAGCTACTATCCCCCTTCCATAAAACTATTAGAAATTCAGTCACAAGCTTTAATACCACCCTGTTGGAGATATTCCTTAATCACACCAATCCTAAAGGAAAACAGATCCCCAAACCTCTGTACCTCATATAGCCCTATAGCATTATTAAATAATGACTATAAGATATTTATGACAATATTAACTAACAGAATGAAAATACCACTATCCAAAACAATAAATAATGATCAAACTGGATTTATATATCATAGACACAAACATGACAATATTAAAAGGATAATTTCTCTTATAGATTATACAGCCTTTTCATCCTTATGAAGGGAATTTCCTCTGCTCCCTGACTCTTGCCATAAGTTTTTTTGGATAGTGAATGAGATATCTAGACTTCAGAACTGACTTCAACAGGCACATAGAGGCAGAGGCCTCAATGTTAAAGTATAATTTATACTTTAAAGAAGAGAATGGAGAAGATGCACCTGGGGCTTGCTAGCTTGACAAACAGCGCCTGCTAACAAGGTGGAGATGAATTAAGCCAAAGCCTGTATGTACCAGTACCATTCAGTGTAAGACAGGAGTGGAGTTTTGTCATCAGTGGAGTTCCTGTTTTATCGTGCAGAAGCGAATGCTTGAGGATTAGGGGCTCAGTCTACAACTTCTATCTGTTGGTTTCTTTCTAGCCTACATAAGGGTGTTTGTGCACTGACAACAACGGGGAATTTTTTCTTTTGGTTGTGTGGAATGGAATGCTGTTGACAATTGGGGATATTACCAGCCAGCCAAAGAATATTTTTCCTTCCAAGGTACTCTAATTGTTTGTATTGTGAAAGAAGCGGATGCTGTCGCTAATTGGGTATGCCAAATATTTACAACAGAAGCAGACTATAATGTGTGTTTTTTTCCACATGTTCCGGATTGAAGAACTTAATTATTACAGACAGTATTTAACTGTTCTAGTTTCCTCAGTTGGGCTGTTTACATGTCTGTGTCACTTATTGTTATGTATATTTTGGGTCAACATTAAGTATGTTACCCAACATATATGTAAATGTTATGCAATGTAAATGTAATGCAATGTAATGTAACTATTCTTCTGGAACTTTTCTCCCCGGGCCTCCACTGAAAATGGGCCAACACGGCCTAGTGGACTATCCCAGTCAACAAATGCAAATAAATAAACAAATGTGGTGTTATTGTATTTTTTATTAATATTCTTTTTTTACCATTGCATTCCTTTGAATCCAATACGGTGCAACAACAGGTTGCCATTTTGTTTTGGTTTCTTAGCTATACTGACAGTCAGCTTTATTTTGACACATTTATTTCGGCACTTTCTGCCACTGTCTCATTTTGTACCAAAAATAACTTCTTGGGCTGTAGTGTTGTAGCTTTATTTGCAGTTGTGGTAGAATTGTAAATTACTGCAATATTTCAGTGTTTGCTGATAACAAGGGAATGGGAAACGTACTTTCTGATTTGCATATATAGTAGTAACTGCCAAGCTTAACTCTCAGGGTCGTAATTATTCAAATGTACTTTTTAAACTGTTATTTCCTCATTAACATTTTCTCCCTGTGAGGAATTGATGCCTTCAAGCAGTAGCTGTTATATATTGACTGTTTTTCACTACCTGTATGTCTCTGCTGGGACTTCTGTACTGGTGTGGACTGATCCCTCCTCCTGTAAACACTCACTCTCTATTCCTACACCCACCTCTGATAACTAACATTACACCCAATACCATTCCAAATAATCCCTCCTCACAGGCACCCCCCCAAATTTCAGACCATACCATTTCAGATGTTCATCGTGTTACCCTGCTGCAGTCATCACACTTGGGTTATCCTGCCGTCAGGCGGTCCCGCAGTCGGTCTGAGTTCCAAAGTCTTGGTCCGGCGTCAGTTGCTGTCACTTCTTCCCTGACGTCAGTGCTCCAGGGGTATATAAGAAGCAACCGATGCCATTTTCTTCAGTCTTTCTTGCCGCGCGGTGCCCGAAGCAGAAGCAGTTTGCAAGTGCTGGTCGGCCGACACCTGAGATTTTCTAATCGAATTTCAGTCCGAAGTCTTCAATAAAGCTAAGTACCCCATTGGGGAACCTTTTCTTGCCTCAGTCCAATGCCAGAAAAAGTTAACAATTGCATTTCTTGAGGGAAGCAAATACCTCATAAGGACTTCCATTCTTATTATATTCCTTGCCTAGGCCCAGACCACGACATCACAGGTTGTCGGTTTTGTGCTAGGTTTAATAAACGAACTATCAAATGCTGTTTTGACTTTGCATGACATTACTTTGGTAGAAAATTTAATTATATCATGCCGTCGGAGCAGCCAATGACTGGCATGCATAAAAAATGCAAGGATAAGGACAGGCAGCCTAGGAACAAGCCAGATTCTGAGGCCTCTGCTGGGCCTATCGCTGGTTCTCCGGTTTTCAGTGAGGTGCCTACGCAGCCCCTGATGACCACAGAACTGGAACCCCAGACAGCTGCGGATTCTCAAGCGGAGTGTACTAGGCTGTCACAGCCATCTTCTTTAGGCCTTCCGACACCGGAGCAGAAAGAGATACCGGTGCAGTAGAAACACCTTTGGTTGCAGAAGGTGTCTTCAGACCGACTACACTCACCATTAAATCTTATGCTAAGCTTAAAACTCCATTAAAGCCAAAAAAGACTGTACATCACTCTACAGTTCAAGGCCCCATGCCTAAGAAACATATGCTTAAGATGGCTGAAGATTTGATTACCCTAGTCAGGGGTTCCCATCCCCCTCCAGGTAAAAGACCAAGACAAGAGGAGGATTATGCTTCCTCTGACCAGGTTTCAATTTCCTCGGATTCTTCTGAGGAACAGGATTACACTTTTCCCCCTTATGAAGACTCTGATGCTGAAGAGTCTGTTCCTTCAGCATCTCCCCCTGAAGACTACTCCTTTGGGGAAACTTTACATACCATGAGGGAACATTTCCACTGGGAAGGCCAGGACTACTCTGATTGTAAGAAAAGGCTCCGAGAGTTCCTTTTACTACCGCAGCACAGACCACTTGCTATCCCTCCAGTTTTAGACATTGTGGATGATGTTTACTTGGAGTCTAGTCTAAATCCAGACTCTCTACCTCCTGCTCCAGCCAAACCAGACAGGTATTACTGAGTACCTGACTCACACAAATTCCTTTATAAAAGCCCTGTGGCTGACCTAGAAACAATTTCCCAGGGTCCCAAAGGGGCTAAAGCTTCTATGGCTAAAAATCCTGTACCCTCTGAAAGGGATTCCAGAGCCCTAGATAGATGGGGTAAGAAGATATACACCTCAGCTACTCTGGCTATGAGAGCATTAAATTGTCAGTTTCACATGCTGAAATATCAGCAATTCCTAATGTCTCAATTAATTCAAGGAAATGCAGGATCTGTTGCATGCAGCTGAACAGGTGGGCAAACATACCTTACAATGTGGAGTTGATTCATTGGAAGCTTCCTGTAGAGCAGCTGTTACTGGCTCTGTTATACATAGACATGCTTGGTTAAAAGAACAAACCCTGCCTGATCATGTTAAAGCAAAATTATTGGATGCACCTTTACAGCAGGATGTATTATTTGGTGTCAAAGCAGAAGAGGTTTTAAAGAAAATGGAGGATAAGGCAAAGTCTATGCAGACGGTCAAGAATTTCTTACAGGTACAACCCCCTCATTTCAGCAGAAATTGGCCAACAAAAAAACTGGTCCTTTCCAGCTTTGGCCAGATCACAGAGGGGCAAATACAGATGCCCAAGGGGCAGAGGTCAGTCACAAGGCCCTTACAAACCTTGCCAATGGGGTACTGCTACCCAGAAAGGAGGAAAAGACAGGCCCCAAGCTAGCAGAAGACAAACACAATGACTCAACCCTCAAACTACCAAGCAAATCTCTCTTGGCAGCTCCCTTGGGAGGAAAATTAGCTCTTTTTGCAGGCAACTGGCACATCATCACAAAAGACAAATGGGTCCAAAACATTGTCTCACAAGGATACAGATTCCACTTTCATACCTTGCCAAGGATAAAAGGAATGCCAAACCTGCCACCAAATCAATGGACAGAGGCACAAAAACAAATTACAGCTCTCATGGACATGAGAGCCATTCAACAGGTACCTACACAGGAGCAAGGACAAGGATTTTATTCAAGACTCTTTCTAGTCCCAAGAAAAGACAAAGCATGGAGACCCATTCTGGATCTTTCAATTCTGAACACCTATCTACAAGTACCAAAATTCAAGATGCTAACACTGCAGCAGCTTCTTCCCATGCTGGGCAAGAATGCTTGGCTAGTAACGTTGGACCTCAAGGAGGCATACCTGCATGTCCCTATCAGACAAAATTGCAGAAGATACCTCCACTTCATTGCAGGTTCAACCCATTATCAATTCTCTGCACTGCCCTTTGGCTTATCTACTGTGCCCAGGGTCTTCACAAAATGCCTGTCACCAGTAATTGCATACTGCAGACAAAGAGGAATTCAAATATACCCATACCTGGACGACTGCCTTATTCAAGCAGAAAGCAAGGACATTCTTTTAAAGCATCTGGCATTTGTCAAACACCTTCTAAGTTGCCTAGGGTACACAGTAAACGAAAATAAATCAAAACTAGTGCTCTCACAAAACATAATATTCCTGGGTGCCAGCTTGAATACAACGGCCCAGATGGCTTATCTCACGCCAGACAAGCTACAACAGCTGACTCAATACTTCAAAACAATGGCAACAAAGACCCAACTGCCTGCAAGAAAACTTCTGCAGGCCTTGGGTTCATGGCATCTTGCATACTACTAATCCCGTTTGCAAAACTGCATATGAGGAAATTACAATGGTACCTGAAAAGCGTATGGACTCAGCACAGCCACAGCTTAGAAACAATGATACCACTCATTCCCTGCCTCTAACAGGAGTTTCTATGGTGGGCACAGGCATGTCACCTCAACAAGGGTCAGCCTTTCACCTTACCCACAGCCAGGCAAACTATGACAACAGATGCATCAGACTATGCCTGGGGAGCACACATGGCAGGACAGTGCATTCAGGGCAAATCGGCTACAGGTCAAAGACATCTGCATATCAATCAAAAAGAAATGCTAGTAGTACAGAATTCCCTAACAGCTTTCAAGGACCTCTTACACCCAGGCCAACTAATAATAAAGACAGACAATACCACAGTAATGTGGTACATAAACAAGCAAGGGGGCACATTCCTACTCTCTATGCAGGCAAGCAATGACCTTGTGGAACACAGCACTGTCTTACCAAGTTCAATTACAAGCACAATTCCTGCCAGGAAAGAAAAACACATTGGCAGATGACCTAAGCAGAAACATCATGGATCCCCACGAGTGGAAACTAGATCCACAAGTATTTGCAATGCTAACTCAAAAATGGGGACGCCCAGACATAGATCTGTTTGCCCACCCCCAAAACTACCAACTTAAAAAATTTTGCACAAGGACATTCCATCCACAAGCTTGGAAAGTGGATGCCCTCTCATTCAGTTGGAAAACATTAACAGTGTATGCCTTTCTTCCACTGCCTCTTCTAGCAAAGGTACTGCTGAAAGTCAGATTAGAGAGACCACAAATGATACTCATTGCACCAGACTGGCCACGCCAGCACTGGTATCCAATTCTAAGGAACATGGCCCACGGCCCACCATGGATTTTACCACAAATTCCACACCTGCTCACCCAGCAAGACAATCAGATTCTACACAGCCAGCTCAAGACTTTAAACCTGGCTGCATGGCAGATTACCTAAACAACCAGCCAACACGTCTATCCAAAGCTGTTATGGATGTCATTCTGGAGGCCAGGAGGCCCAGCACCAGGAAAACCTATTCAGACAAATGGAAAAGATTTTGCGCCTGGAACTAGGCTAAAGGCCAAAATCCCCTACATCCAAACATTCCTCAGATTCTACAACATTTAACTGAGATGTTGCACAAAGGACTTTCCTTTTCATCTATTAAGATCCACGCCTCAGCAATTTCAGCTCATTACAACACGGATCCTCCTTTATTTTCACATCCACTCCTAAGACAGTACCTCAGAGGGGCTAAGAACATAAGACCGGAGAGCACCAACACCTACTTGGGATCTCAACTTTGTCCTGGAAAAGTTTACACTGCCACCCTTTGAACCAGCTTTTTCAGCTGATTTAAAATTTATTTCATGGAAAACTGCCCTGCTACTAGCAATAACTTCAGCTAGAAGAGTCTCAGAGCTACAGGCACTAATGGCAGTGGAGCCTTTCCTCATTTTTCATCAAGACAGAGTCTCTCTATGAACTAACCCTTCCTTTATGCCAAAGGTGGTATCCAGTGTGGCCCTAAACTAAACCACTCATTTGCCCACCTTTTTCCCAAATTCCCAGAACAAAGGAGAAAGACTCCTGCACTCTTTGGACATTCACAGGCAATTATGTTACTACTTGGATAAAACTAAGGTTTTCAGAAAATCTGACCAGCTCTTTGTAGCCTATGCTGCAGGATCACAAGGAAAAGCTATCTCAAAACAGACCATTTCAAAATGGATAGGACATTGCATACGTTTCTGCTACATGCATCATGGGAAACCGGTACCTGCTAACATTAGGTCCCACTCCACCAGGGCTACAGCTACATCAGCAGTCTTTCTCAGGGGAGTGCCAATCAAGGATATTCTGGAAGCTGCAACTTGGAGTTCAGTGCACACCTTCACCAAACACTATCACTTACCTCTATATTCTAAGACTAGAGCTGGTTTTGCCACTGCAGTTTTGCAGGGCCTAATAGCTTCTTCTAACCCTGTTTAACTCAACCACCCATCCTTAGCTTTGGGATTCAACCCAAGTGTGATGACTGCAGCAGGGTAACACGATGAACATAGTACAGTTTTGTACCTACCATAAATGTAGATGTTCGAGTGTTCACCCTGCTGCAGTCCAGGTTACCCTCCCTCCATCCCCTCTGAACTAGCTGAACTTATCTATACCACTCTATCCTATACAACCTCTGTGGTGTATTTGCTTGTGCCTGAAGGTATTGTTTTATTTTTATATGTATTTTGTTATATAGCTATATATATATATATATATATATATATATATATATATATATGTATTGCCTACCTATTGGGGGCACCTGACATCTGGGCAAGAAAAACTGAAGAAAATGGCGTCGGATGCCTCTTATATACCCCTGGCACACTGACGTCAGGGAAGAAGCGACAGCATACGACGCCGGACCAAGACTTTGGAACTCAGACCGACTGTGGGACCGCCTGACGGCAGGATAACACAAGTGTGATGACTGCAGCAGGGTGAACACTCGAACATCTACATTTATGGTAGGTACAAAACTGTACTTTATGGCATACTTACCTTACCCTCACTCATACTATACTTCATTACTACTGTCCCTACTCATATGCCTCTCCACAATGGCCTTCATTACCTTATATCTATATTCATCCATCAAATGTAATGACCCAAAGTCCCCCACTCTACCCATTTCCACTCCAATCTGCTGTAAACCAGCAATCACAGCCCCATTTAGTCATAGCCAAAACAGCTTTCAAATCATCTCCCCTATCCACTATTCTCCACACTGCAAAAAACAGCCATGCCTCCAATTCCACAACCTAATGATTCCATACCTAAGAGCAATTACTAACATAGCAACCCAGCTACTACTTGGAGGAGATATTCACCCCAACCCAGGACTAATAACAAACATAAACAATAAACCGAGCTCCCAACCACCACTTAAACAAAAACTCAATGACCTACTAATACTTAATTTAAACATTCATAGTATTATGAACAAAATAGAAGAACTGCACTCAGCCATTGCCCTATATGACCCAGACATACTGCTAATAACTGAGACATGGCTTAGACCACATATCAAGGACAACTCCATAACCCCTCCTGGATACATATTAAGAGTAGACAGACTACACAAAAAAGGGGGAGGTATAGCCATAGTTTATAAAATCAACTTAAAACTCCAACTTCTCCAACAGGAACCTCCCAACCCCCAAAACACAGAAATCATATGTGCCAAACTCCTCATAAACCAGCACAAGCACCTAAATGTAATATGAATCTATATACCCCCAGGAGACAACCTAACCACATTAGAGTCAATACTACACTGGGCCTCCCACACCCTCTTCCAAGAAACCATAGTCCTAGACAATGTTAATATCGACTGGAACTCCATCTACTCCCCAACGCCCACCAACCACATAAACCTATATTACCCAACTCATTCAATCACCAACATGTAAGAAATAAGTCCTCAAAAAGAGAATCCATACTAGACTGGGTTCTCACAAACCAGCCCAACACTGCCTTTCAATATGGAACACTTCTAACTCTTTAAGTGACCACAATCCCACTTTCATCCTCAGGCATAAACTAAAATCAGTTAACTCCCCCTTCCTTCTACAAACCCATTACCACAGCAACTTCCCCACAGACCACTTTATAGAAGTCTTAGAATCCTGAAACTGGTCTCCCATCAAAACTCTCACACTTGACCATGCTGTAGAATACTTCAACTCCACATTCCTAGGCATCCTCAATCATCTAGCCCCAATCAAAAGAATTAGAATCCGCAGCAACCCTGCGTCATGGCTACAAACCACAACTAGGGCCTTACTAAAAGATAGGGATAAGGCTTGGAAAACCTGGTGCCAACACAAAACATTCATAACTAGGCAATGATACCTTAAACTCAGAAACAAGGCTAAGAAACAAGTTAAGACTGACAAGGAAAATTACTGCATTTCCCTTCAAAGAAAATTTAGTAACAACCCACAAAAATTGTGGGCCACAGTTAACAACATCCTCCAACCTGTTAAAGCAACATCTCCACCACCCAATATAGTCAGGTCAGATACACATATAGTTTCTACTTTCAGTGACTACTTTACTACTTCTATTTTTAAACTAATAAACAATACTAACCCCAACAATCTCCTCCAACTTTCCACACAACAGTCTAAGTCTACCCCTTCTCACTTAAACATGTACCAATATATAGTATCCAAAAACTCTTAGCAAAACTCAAACCTGTCAACGTTGCTGTCGACAGTCTCCCAGCCAAATACCTCCAAATACCATCTGCAGCCATAGCCTACCCAATCACACTACTAATAAATAGATCTATCACTGAACACACTGTTCCAACCTTGTGGAAAACCTCCTACATCATTCCCCTCCACAAAGGAGTTTCATCCACCGACCTCTCCAACTATCGATCCATTCCTATCCTTTCACCACTATCCAAAATCCTAGAAAGATGTATTCACCATCAACTCCTCACTCACCTTCTTTCTAACAACCTCCTTTCCAACTCCCAACATGGCTTCCGTCCATCCCACATCACCGCCATTGCTCTAATTAACTTCACCAACATATTAAACACATACAGAAACCAGGGTAATCTTGTCTCGGCCACCTTTCTAGACTTATCCAAAGCCTTCGATACAGTTTCCCACAATAAACTCTTAATCTGCCTCACCAATCTCAACCTTGACAGCCCCTACATACACTGGTTTAAAAGATATCTGGCAATCGCCATCAATCTGTCAAATGGACTAACTGCCTATTCCCCCCATTACCAGTCACAGTTGGTGTATCCCAAGGCACCATCCTAGGCCCCCTCCTGTTTAACATCTTTACAAATCAGCTCCACTCTGCAACTACAGGTGCCAAAGTTGTCCAGTATGCCGATGATACAACCCTAATCTGCTCCACATCCAACATTAAACTTCTACAACAAAAAAAACAACAATCCTTCACTGACATAGAATATTGGCTCAATAATTCCCAACTAATATTAAACCCAAAGAAAATACAGCTTATGCTGTTCCACCCTACCAAAACTTAGGATGTTACCTTTTCCATTTCCTCAGGTAATAGGACTCTCATCACCCCAGTACCAGAAGCTAAGTTACTTGGATTCACCATTGACCAAAACTAAAGTACAAAAAACACATATCCCTCACTGTCATCAAAGTCCACAGAAAGCTAGGGACCCTATATCACTGCAAATGATACCTAACTTCAGAAGCTACAATCACCATAGCCAGAACCCACCTGATAGCAACTATTTTATATACATGTCCAGTACTAACAAACCTAAATAAAACTGACCTTAACAAACTCTCCACATGGTATAATAAAATCACCAGATTCACTGCCAGCATCAGATCATGGTCACACCACTGCCAATCTCTGACCAAACTGCACTGGTTAGAATTCCCAAATTTACTACAATACCACCAAATCAACCTGGCACACCAAATACTATACTATCCTGAAAAAAACCTGCTCTGTCCGACCTCAGAACCTTCTACAACCCTAAGAGGCAGTTACAATCTATCAACAAAGCCCACCTAGAAAGTGTCCAATGTATAAATAGCTCGGGCAACTCTCTCTTCACCAATGAAGTTGCAAAAAAATGGAATATCCTGCCTCCTGACCTCAGACTTCAAACATGTACAACCACTTTCAAAACCCAATTAAAATCATACCTACACACCAATCATTTATGTACCTGCAAAGGACCTCCCGAAATTCCCAATCTTCTAATGGAGGGTATTTGCAGGAGAACCTCTCTGAACTCCCAATCTGCTAATGGAGGGTATCTGCAGGAGGACCTCTGTGAACTCTCAATCTGCTAATGGAGGGTATTTGCAAGAGGATCTCTCTGTACTCCCATTATGTTTATGGAGAGCCCACTCAAACATTCTACTGTATTTCACCCGTTCTCCTTTTACATTTTGTAAATATTGTTTGCATGCTTATAGTATACTACACTGCTACTTGACTATAGAGTAGCACACTTATTCTTATATTTAATTCATCTGTATTACTGTATTAACCTTTTATATTTGTAACCTGTGTTATTGCTATATATAGTGTTTATATTCTGTATTTTTTTTCTGGAGCTTTCCTCCCAAGACACCACTGAAAATGGACACCAGCTGTCCAGTTGGACCATCCTGGTAAACAAATGTTAAATAAATAATAAAGAAAATAAAGAAGCACTCATAACTGGCTTAGATATAGAGAAAGCCTTTGATTCCCTAAATTGGGACTATTTATTCAAAATCCTAATGCTATTTGAATTTCCTGCATCCTTTGTTCATCTCCTAAAGAATATATATATATATATATATATATATATATATATGTGTATATATAAATAATTTAGCATATGTCAAGTTAGGTCCTTTTACCTCTGAATCTGTACATATAACAAAAGGCACTAAACAAGGATCTATCATGTCACCGATTCTATTTGCTCTGGCTATTGAAATATTGGCAGATTCAATTTGCAACAATATAAAAATCAAAGGAATAGATGTTTATGAACAATACAATTCTAAAGTAATGCTATTTGCTGATGACATATTACTAACATTATCTAATATAAAAGAGACATTAGAAGAATTAGATATATTAATTGACAAATTTCACATGATTTCAGGACTCCATTTCAATAAATCAAAATTAAAATTTGTATATTTAAATAAAAAAAAAGAACTGCAGACTAAGGAGGATCACATCATAGGGAAACAAAAATCTAGCTTAAAGTATCTAGAAATTGATTTATGCAAGGATAATAATGAATTCATCTAAAAAAAACTACAATAGTATCATCAACACAATTAAAATCTCTGTGGAAAAATGGAACAAAATAATATTAACATATAAAAATAGACTACATGTAATAAAAATGGTTTTACTGCCCAAGATCCTATATATAGCCTTGGCAATACAACTGTTACCAGAAAGGAATATACTTAAAGAAATAAATTCATGCCTAATAAAACTTTTATGGTTTCCCAAAAGAAACAGAATAGCTTTAATATATATCAGACCATGGAAATGGGGAGGATTAAACTTTCCTGATATAGAAACATATATAAAAGCATCAATATCTAAAACAATCTCAGATTGGAAAAGCCCAAATTGCTCTGCAAATGGGAAAGTATTACTAACTGTAATATCAATAAATAAATTTGATTTACAAAAAAAAATTCAAATAACAGATAAAAACAATTTGCCATAGCACATATGTATTAGTATGCGATATAACATAACTAAACCCACTAAAACTCGTATGATTAATTATTACATTCACTCATTTAGGAAAATTATTAATGCAAATATAGACCCGCAGTGGTGGTGCTGAGGTAGCGTTGTCGCCTCACAGTAAGATGCTGTCCGGTTCGATTCTCAGCTAGAGCGTCTTCTGCGTGGAGACATGCGTGAATGGGCGTACCTTCGTTGAAGGTTGTGCATCAGGGCTGGTAACTCGGCATGTAAAAATCAACTACCAATCATTAGCAGACCGGAGTTCCGCTGTGGCGACCCCTAACCGGGAAAAGCCGAAAGACTCAACATTAATGCAAATATAGATTTAAAAATCTGGTTTAATCTTTTAACACCGTTTATAATCACAAAGAACTTTCCACATAAAATATATAGAGAAATGATTAATTCCTGGGAACAGAAAGGATTTGTTTGTCGGCTCCAATGTATCAAAGAACTAAAAGTTTTAGATATGCAAGTAATAAAAACAACATACAAAATTCCACAACAGGGCTGGCTAACTTTACAGAGTATTCTGTCATATTCGCAAGATTTAAGTAGAATAATTAACAATTCTTCATTTAAAGAAATACCTAAATTTACGAAATATATATATGAAATCATATATAATGACTCTGACATGGGAAACAATATTTCAAAATTTTACAAACTATTGATAAACTGCTAAACTAAATGCCCCGGTTGTGCAGCGGTATCATTGTTGCCTCACAGCAAGAGGTTCTCCCATTCGATTCTTGGCTGAAGTGCAGGGAGTGCCTTCTGTGTGGAGTCTGCATGTCCTCCCCGCGGTTGGGTGGCATTTGAAAGACATGCGTAAATGGGTGCGCCTTCGTTGAAGGTTGGATGTCAAGCTGGCACCTTGGCATTCATGAAAATCTACTGCCAGTCATTAGCAGACCTGAGTTCCGCTGTGGCGACCCCTAACCGGGAAAAGCTGAAAGACAGACAAACAACAACAATAACAACAAAATATTGATAAACTATAAAACAACACCCAAAACCTCATATTGGAAATATATAACAAAACAACACTCAATACAGTTAACTAAAGATACTAAAACAAATATCTTATTATCGATAAAATATACATCCTTCACACAATACTGGAAAGTTTTTAATTGGAAATGCTTGCGCAGAGCATTCTTAACCCCAGACAGAATCAATAAAATTAGTTCTTCCATTAAAGGAATATGTTGGAGATGTGAGCAAATACACAATGCAGATTGGAACCACATTTTCTTGGATTGTGTTAAAATTAAGCCATTTTGGAATGGTACTAATAACTTTCTGCAAGCTTTATTTAATGAATCATTTTATTTAACTTGTTTTTCTTTCGGCTTTTCCTGGTTAGGGGTCGCCACAGCGGAACTCCGGTCCGGTAATGATTGGCAGTAGATT
>NC_056747.1:961539434-961659434 GCF_019279795.1 Protopterus annectens
TTGATTTGCTTCTGTTAATTTTTTTTTTTTTTGGTGGCCAAGTGGTTATTTTCCTGGAGTAAAACTCCAGTGAGTTGGGTTTTTGATAAAATAAAGTTTTCATCGAAGTCATCTCACGGATGTGATTTTCAGGTAAGTGACACTTTGATAATACTAAGTAGACCCATACATACATATATATATATATATATATATATATATATATATATATATATATATATATATATATATGTCTATATGGGATCCGGACACATGCTCGACTAGCATATGTCCGAATCACAAAACATTGAACACACATACACGAAAGCACTTAACATCAACAAGTGCTTCCATGTATGTGTGCCTGTTTCGTAGAAATTTGCCTTTTCCCCACTGTAGTGCGATCCTGGAGTGAGAATAATAAAGTAGGGGGTGTGGGGGGGTGCAGGGGGGTGAAGCCCCCCTGCAGAAACATATATATATATTTTTGAACTACACATACAAGGAAGCACTTTTCGATGTAAAGCGCTTTCGTGTATGTGTGTTCGATGTTTTGTGATTCGGACATATGCTAGATGAGCATGAGTCCTAGACCCATATATATATATATATATATATATATATATATATATATATATATATATATAATTCACAGTATAAACAACAACAATCTTACAAAAAGCTATATCAAAGAAGCAAGATGTAAAGAACTTAACATTTAAGAATAAAATAATTACTTCTATGATGCAAAAAACTATTACAAACTATACAAACTCTCTCTCTCTCTCTACTTATGTGTGTGTGTGTGTGTGTGTGTGTGTGTGTGTGTGTGTGTGTGTGTGTGTGTGGTCTCTTCACTTTTTTTTGGATCAGCTGGTCCTCTACCCTCTGTTCCATTTATTTCATATTTCCTGAGTGTCTCGCATTCCAGGGCTCCCTTTCTATGCTGTGTCTCGGTGAAGACATTTCTCTGTATTCATAGCTGAAATTCACGGATGCCTTATCTTTCCTTTTCTGCTGCCATGAATTCCTTTCCCCATGCGTATGCCGTAGCAGTATGTAAACTCACGACTTTGTCACCTCTTACCTTCAATCTAACAGAATGCATGTATATGAGGCTATTATTATCTCCTTAATGTCTTGTTCCCTAGGCAATGATCATCTGGTTTTCTCATCACCAAAGTTACTTGGCACTTGGATTATTTTTCATTGTGTTCACCCTCCTCCACATAGGCATGCACTGGTTCTGGTGAGGCCTCACTAATGCTATAACCATAGTTTACTGCATATTGTATAACAGATCTTTTTAATTTGTTTGTGCCCTGCAATAAATTAGCAGCTCATTCTCAGTGTGAGCAACATGTTGAGAACTTTTCCTTTTTTAATAGTTTTTTTTATATTTATCAGTTCTTCTCTAATTAGATAAGTTCCACTTTGGTTTATTTTACCACTGGAAATGACCTTACCTTTTATGATATTTTATCTAACAGTGTCTCTTATCTGACCATTCAACTTCCCAAATAACGTTTTCAACTTAAGTTCATTCCTAATCAGAGACCTTGAGTCTAACTGTATCCATTAATACTGGCTTGCATCTTCCTGACAACTGCAAAAAGGATCTTTCTCTTATAAATTACTGGCATTATTGGATGTGAATGTTTCAAACAGAATAAAAATAGAACACTGTGAAGTCCTACAAGAGTAAAAAGCAGAGATGCCTATGATATACAGATTTATCAGTACTGATTTATGCCTTATATTATTGCTGTTAATCAAAACGTTAATGAAAACGTCAATAGTGAGCAGTAAAATATTGACTGAGGGAGGTAAAGTTTGAAGAAGGGGTGTGGGAATTTTGTGACAGGAATATCTGGCTGGTCTCTCATTTAAAATACCGCTGCCTGGTGAATGCAGACCATTACTGTACATGTTTTGTGAGGCTGTCTCTGCATCCATTACGGTTCTGACTTGTGTCTCATCCTCCTTCTGCTGTACCACAGCACATTTGTTCCTTTCATTCATGGGTGGCGTGTCATCACACAGACGATAGGATGTTTTTCACATCATTCCAGGAATATTGTTCTAGTGTTGGTTATGAAAATGGAGACTATCATAATAGATGTCAGAAAGCAATACCCCAAAAATGAAAGCCATTTAAAAAGATAAGATTAAGCCACCTGTATTCTCTAATGTGGGAGAATGTTCTTCTATACCCCCAAATTATTTATTACTAACCAATGTCACCACATCAAAGAAAGAAAGTTATCCCAGTTAGTAAGGCCATGTCCAGAATTCAGGATTTGCTGATATATATAGAATATATATATATATATATATATATATATATATATATATATATATATATAGTGCTTCATTTAAGTCAAGGAGAGACCAGGAAAATGTTATTCCCTTGTGCCTTGTATCATTCATTACAAGCTCCCTGAATCTGTCTACTACCAGCCATTAAAATACTGTTACTTGGAAATCATGGCTTTCCCATTAGGTCAGCAGGGTTAGAGCGTGACCATTTTGGCACTACAGGGGTGGAGACTGAGCTTTAGGATTTGATCAGTTGGTAGAATTAACTATTTATTTGTTTATTACAAGGTATAGGCACATTGGTCAATGCAGTATGACTTTACATGTATGATCCATGACAGTATACATACTTTGTAGTTATTAAACTGATCCAGATGAACCATTTTAAAGATATGGGTTGAAAGCACTAAGTGACTTACTTCCAGTCACGCAGTAGGTAAATGGAGGCTGTGGGAATCAACCACTGGATCTCAATAAACAGCTTGTTAGCAGCACATGGTATTAACTCATCTTCATTAACTGCAGGACAATGTAAACTAAGACATGCTTAGAAAACTGAACATGTTATGTGCTAGAAATAAAGTTAAATCCAAGAAATGAATAACAGATAATGTTGCAAAAATTAGATCATAAGCAGAAATGTTAACAAAGCTGCATCCATATTATGTACAGTTCAAAAGAATATATCTTTCACTCTGATATCGCAAGTACAAGAACAGAAAATAAAACAGCAGTATCCAGCATAAAAATGAAACACTGAATATAAAAAATAAAATATGATCAGTCTGAAGGATACTTCTTAGGTCAGAAAAAAAGAGAACATTTATGTTCTGTGCAGGTGACAGGAATGTCTAATATTGCAGGATACATGTAAATCCACTGTTCTAGAAAAGTACATAATGTGCGGTATGTAGTGAAGGATGAATTGTGAATTGTTCAGGGATCCAGGTAATGCCTTTCCTTTTGCTACATGTATTCAAGATATTGGCCAGTAAAAGAGTATAATTAGAAATGTTTTCCCAGAGAGCTCAGGAGAGACTGACTGCTTGCATTTATTTCATAGTATACAGTTTTTTTTTTGTTCAGAGGGCGCAAGCATCACTTAAGTCTTCTCTGTCCTTAAATGACAGTAACAACCCTGATCATGCTTCTGTGGAATACTTGCAGCAGTAGAAGGGGGATGAAATATTATTATTTTACAGTAAATGATTTCTACAGAAAGCAATGTAACTGCTCCTTGGAATGTTATTGGCGTTCTATAAAACAGCAGCTTTTGCTGATACAGACGACTCTTACACATACACACACACACACACACACACACACACACACACACACACACACACACACACACACACACACACATGTTGCTCTTCTTTTTAAATGCAAACACAGGGAGTTATTCCTTTTTCTTAATTTATACTTCACCTACAGTCTTGATTTTATTTAATCACTCTCTAACCATCCATCCATCCTCAACCCCTTTTCCCATTTAAACACCTTCTCAGCAGTTGCACAATAAACAGAATTGCTGAAAATGTGAATCTAGTTTTAGTTTAAAAAGTGATAGCAGATAGATGTATTTCAGTATTTCTAAAGTGGCATTCCTTAATGACCTTACCACTAATAATCAAATAAATTCAGAAAAGACTACAGCAAATAAACTTGGTCAGATTATGCTTCCAATGGTGTCAAAATGTTTTAGTTGTGTTTCTGATTTTGGTCATTTTCCATTCTATCATTTTATACAGATGTTAATATACTCCAAGCTGCATGTCACACATCAGCCTAAAATAATCAAATGCAGTAGATAATGTACCGAGCATGCCAAAACCTGTATATATATGTATGTATATAGATTTTTTTCAACATCCTGTACCTTTGTTCCCATACCCTCTACTTAGTCTCCTACTTAGCATTCTTTTTTCTTACTTATATACTTACACACACACACACACACACACACACACACACACACACACACACACACACACACACACACGCATGCACGCACACACACACACATGCACACACAGACACACGTACCTGTTATGGTTTGTAAGGAAAAAAAAAATCATCTCTGCTATTACCTGTAACCTGTCATTGTATGTGATGTACTAGATGTGTTGATGTATTTTGAAGTGTATGTTTGCAATCCAGGCTGGACCAGAAATGTGTCATTGTTATCAGTGCCGTACTCCTGAAAACAAAAATGCACTTTTTTATTTGCCATTTGTTATGACAAAGGTAGTCTTATGAACTCATGAAGAAGTTACGCATAAACTTTTAAGTGCTTGCAAATCACTCCTTTGAAACTTATATTTATTCCTAGGGAAACATACATACTAGTAAAATATCTACAGAATTTCAGTCAGCAACAGTCATTTTTTTCCCTAATTTTTTTTTTTTGCAATGCCTGGCAACTATCAGTTTTCCATTACTGATGTCTCCACTTATGTCTTTGGGCTAAAGCTGATTCATTAAAACCATCATCCAGACATTCATCAGGATTATCAGTTAAGCTCTGGCTTTCTTCTTATGACAACCCATTTCTCACTACATTGTCCTCTGAATTGCAATTAACTGCATCTCCAGCAGTGCTGGATCCCACAGGAAATTGGAGTTCCAGATGTGAAGGCATTGCACCAGTAAGATAGTGAAGCTGAATGGTACTGTACCAGTAAATATGTTTTCAACTACTTTTTAACTGTTTTGATTAAGACCGATGAAACTGGACATAAAGTGCAGTAATACTACACATAAAACTATCCTAGTGATGCCACTTTTAATGACAGGCTCTTATTATTCAAATGAAAGAGCATCTTTTATTACATATAAGCTACCACAGAGCTGAGTGGCTTATAGCACTGACCGAAAAGCTGAGCTGTTAAAGCTCGGAATAGTTCCTTTCAACAGGATTCCGAATTCCATGCATAGAACATGTTTAGAATCAATCAGTCAAAGACACATTGTATTATCAGTGAGGCTTACACATAATTCAGGTAATACTTACAGATGCACTTTACTTTCTGAAGTTACTGGACCTGGCATTGACTTGTCCCCTTACAGCTGCCCAGTCACATCAAGACAGCAAGACAGTTTTTTGTGGAAGACTGGACTTACAATGAAAATGGAGAAAAGTCCTTTCAACTATCAAGTATATTTTGGTACTTGGGCACAAAAATACTTCAGAATAGCACCACTCATGCCTCCACACTTCCAGATAATGTCCCCTGGGCTTCTGTTTGCAATTCACTTATGTGACCAAATAATCTTAGCTTTAGAAGTTGGTCGTTTCTCTTCAAAACAATGCCTTTTTTTTCTTAAAAAGATTACAATTTATGTTTGTACTAAGGTACATTGCCAAAGTTTGTACATCTGTTACTGTGCAACCTGTTTTGAATTGTTTAGCAGCTTCTCAATGAATAATGCTTTTAAAACTTTCAGAATAGTTAATGCAGAATTTAATGACCACTTTCATTTGAATATTTTGTAAGAAAAAAATAAAAAAAATTAACAAATGCTCTTCTGAACTTTAAAGCAGGATTTAATTGAGCAATTAATTTAAAATCTTTTATACAGTGTATGTACAATCATTTGCAGATTTATACACACGCATTGTATTTTTCCTCTTCACTTAAACAGACTGCAAAAAAAAACATTCATACTGTTTTCGACAGACAGGTATTTAAACAGTTTTAGGACCATGTATCATTACTGTCAAAACTATTTCCGTGTGGATAACCATAACTTAGCAAAGTGGATTTAGTGCACATCTGCACGTCAAATGGCATCAGACATATTCCATTCTTCTAAAACACCAACAACAGAGTTTTAGAGGATAGATATATCCTGCAGAGGATACCAGAACAGACTCTATCCACGTAAAGTAAAGCTCATCCCTGTCCATATTTAAGCACAGCTTTGCTCAATCAATGCATAAGAAACAGAAAATTTACCAAGGGGCTGCCTTTTGTACTACAGATGGACAGACACAGCTCTTAAATGCTTTATCCCATGCATGGGTCCCCTCAAATTACCTATGGTATGATCCTAGTTATTCTTATTAGCGGTAATATATAGTTATCAGCCATGAGATGGGTAAGGCCAATCTTACACTGAATGGGATAGGTTAATTCAAGCACCAAAAGGGAAACAGGCTAGGATTAAAATGGCCAAAAGGGCAGGTGGCCTAGTACTTAATGTGAACCTATGTAAATTACTCTTTTGGATAAAAAGGCAACATCAGCAAGTAAGCAGAAGAAAGTTTAAATATGAATAGTGTTTTGTTAAAGTATGCCTCCCCAGGTTTAATGTTATCATGGGCCTTTAATGTCTTACATCAAACATTATGCAGAACTGTATAAAATAAATGCTGCTTAGTCTGCTTATTTTACTAAAATATTAAACCACAATATTCCACAAATATCTCAATAAACCATAATAAAGGTGAGAACTCATTTTACTAAAACAGCTTGTAGTACATTGGCCACTACAGCCTACACAGGAAGTGATATAAAGGAAACAAACATTTATAACAATTAATCCCACTCACAATGAATAAAATATGTTAAAACTAAAACAGAGTCATGTAGATTAAGTAAGACTATGGGGGAATGTAATAAAGCTTACATGGACTTATTTGCCATATAGGCATAGTGGTACGGTGCTTACATGGAAGTAAGCAGATGTGTGATCCAATGAATGGAGCTGAGAGGTGTCCACAAGGGTGCGAACAGGGAAGTGTCCATGACATGCACATCACCTTATAAGCAGGTGAAATGCATGCAAATGAGGCAGGTAGAGTGATTCAACATGCAGATAGGCAGTTGTGCAGACCCCGTGTTGGTGTCCATAATGTACATGGAAAAATTCTGTGCACAGGATGTAAAAATGATACCAGGGGCTGTAAAAGTGTAGTTACAGTGGCAGAAGTAGTATAGAGGACACAGATATGTGCAAAAGTAACCACTTTGTTTCCAAAACCGTATGGAAAATAATGTAAAATAATTTCATTTTTTTAATACCCTGGGTATGTTTGCAAGGCACACTGCAGTACGCAAACATGCAGTTATAGAAAAAAGTTATAAAAAGATTGTACAAAACAGAATCTGTGAGTATGTAACAGTAATGCATTATAGGGCCCTGTGTGGAGTATGTACAGTGTAGGACTACTGTAGTGGCTAACAAGGCAGGGCCTGATACCATGTAGTTTCCAGGTACTGTGCATGGATCTGTCTGCAAATGAGCTGTTGTTACTGAATAGCACAAATGTGTATCTGTATAAGCAGATCCCATCCGTGTTGGGACAGAACCATGTTGGTGTCCACAGAAGAGGTATCTGACATCAAAAGGGGTGTGTCTGCAAAGTTTTAAGCTCATTGGTGCTCAGCGGCACCTGTTTGCATGGTGCGCCGCTCTGCTCAGCAGAGGGGTGTGTCCGGTGTCTGATAAGCTTTGTTTACCTTAGGGGCATGTGTTTCAGCTGGTTTGAGTGTGTTTGCATGGTGGACAGCCATGCTGAGTGCGACCTTCCATGGGGGTATGTCTGCTTACTGTTAAGCCTTGTTTATCTGAGCAGCTCGTATTTGCGAGGCACGCAGCAGTGCTCAGCAAGGCTGTCCAAAAAAAAACTGAGAAAGCCCATGATATATTATTTATCGATGAGCCCTTTTTCACTTAAACTAAGGTCATTAAACGCCTTAATGATGTACTTGACAGGCGGAATGCATCATAGGTAGCCAATCACACCCTACAGCAGAGCACTGTAAAGTACACCCTACAATCTGATTTTCCCCCATATTCTACACCATTGGAGTACAGACTTGAGAATTTTAGGCCTAGACTGAGAAGGAGAAGAGTGTTCAGGCCCAAAGTAACCTACCAGGAGCTACATGGGCTGAAGATTGTAGAGCACTACAGGGTGGACAGGGGAATATTACAAGAAATCACTGAGCTCTGGCGACCTCAACTCAGACCCAGAGCCAACAGAGGGGAACCCATCCCAGTGGAAACAAAGGTATGTGTAGCCCTTAGGATACTAGCTACAGGCACTTTACAAAGACCAACTGGGGACATGATGGGGGTCTCACAGGCATCTGCTTCCAGGGTACTCCACCAGTTTCTGGATGCCATGCTACCACATGCCAGTGAACACATTTATTTTCCCCACACTCTTAAAGAGAGGGCCAGCAGTATGTAACTCTTCTGCTATGTAGCACACTACCCTGAGGTACTGGGTGCCATAGATTGCACTCATGTACACATCAAGACACCACCAGGTGAAGATGGTAGAATCTATGTCAATCGCAAGGGGCACCACTCCATCAACTACCAGGTTGTGTGCAATGCCCGGGGCATTATCATGAATGCATGTGCTGGCAGCCCTGACAATTATCATGACTCCCAAATCTGACAAACATCACAGCTGTACCAGATGTTTTCTAGGGAGGACATCCCACACAGCTATTTAATTGGGGATGATGGCTATGTACTGGAACTATGAATGATGACACCCATCAGAAACACACACCCACCCACCGAAGAATGCCATAATGAGGCACACGCACAAACCAGGAACCATCATAGAGCATGTGTTTGGGCTGCTGAAGTCATGGTTCCAGTGCCTTGATATATCTAGCTGAGCCTTGCAGTAGTCTCCAACCACATCTGCACAGATGTTCACAGTATGTGCCATGCTACACAATATGATCCTGCAGAAACAGCTACAGCAGGATCAGCAAAGGCAAGGGATACACAGCCCCAACCAGTGCCTAGGTCACCACAATTGCACCCACAGGGGGACACAAAGGAGGAACCCCCTGAGGCTGTCACTGTAGGCATGCCCACTATGCCCTGGCCTTGGCCAAGAGACAATGCATAGCACATGCACTAGGGACAACCTAGGGCCATATGGACTGACACCTTATTCCAACTCGCGTACATATTAGTATAAATGATGTCAGCCAGCCCACACAACCTGTACCTCACCATGTATTGGCTATGGAATGCATGCATCAGACAGAGTCATCCGTGAACTACAGGTCTGACAACTGCTGCATTGGCAAGGTTCATCATTCTCATGTACACTACTTGTAAGGGGTACTACAATATGATAGCATATGTATTGCCCTGCCACATGTATGCAAGAGAATATAGTGGGCTATATATAGTGTACTGCTGGCTACTTGCAGAGATCTATAGTGGCTACTGGGCTACTTGTACAGAACTAACAGCCACTTGGGACAACAGGTAGTCCATTCACTAGTATGTGCCCCATAATATCCACTAGGCCACATGGCTGGAAACTCCACAGCATTATTCCAGGGAGATGCTAAACAGTGGAGTCACAGGACAACCACATGACTGTCTATCCCAGCAGAGCATAGGCTGGTCATCCCCTACCCCAAACACATCAGTGTTCCCATGCAACTGCTGTAACAGTAAGTCTACAGTGATATACCAGCAGACAAGACAATTCCTCTATTTTGTTGACAGTGTGAGGAATGAAACCTTTCTGTCTGGTGGCTGGTGTTGCTCACTGGGCCAGAGACAGTATAATGTTTGATGATGCTGATGGTTTGAATTTGGCAGCATCCAACATCTTTTGCATGTGAAGTACTCACATGGTGGTAGTCCCACAGACTGTCATAACTCCTCAATCTGTTATTGCAAGAAAGTTGGACAAAGCTAGAGTGAATGGGGACACAAAGGGCCATACCTACAGACAAACATTATACATGCTCTGAGTAACCTAGCAGGTGGCTAGTATAACAGCAAACTGTAACAGGTCAGATTAGCTGCAAGATGTAAAGGCCATCACTTAAATGTGTCAGTAGATACAACAAGTCAGTGACCACTGTTTACAGTATAGCACCGGGAAACCACAAATGTATGAATAACACAGCAGACATATGGGAAGAAATGCTGGACATTCTGCAAAAACATGTACAGGGAGAGATATGCAGACTGTCACCCTGTGTATAGTGTTTCACCACATACCCCAGTCACATCATACCTCTCAACCTCTTAGAGCAGGAACTCTGCCCAAATAAAGTGAATAAAAGTGGGACCAAGGCCCACAGATTTGGACAAGTTTTAAATATTTGTTCCTACAAATGTGTAATGTCAATAGAATAACAGGTCCTGCATTAGCAAGTCTCTCCTGATGTGCATGGAGTCTGAAACTCAAATGTCTGTCATTATTTATTTACTTCAATCTTCACTGATGTGCCATTAATTTGCTAGAAAACCACAATGTTATGTGAAATGGGCCAAACATATGAGTCAAAAGTCTGGACACTTTGTGAAGCTCTGTATAGTTCTGAAGTTTGAGTCATATATTAAGGTCGACAAACAGCCGGGGAATTCCTTGGACAATATCAGGCAACTGCAGCACAATGATAACAGGTGCAGCATCCAATGGTCTGCAGCACACAGTAATCCTGGACTGGAGTACAAGTAGCTCTGGCCTGGAGTCACCTTGTAAGTACTGACAATCAGACTGGGCATGCTCCTACACTTAGCTAACTTGAGCCTGAGTCTGCTGCCTCTACCACCCAAAAAGCTGCTATGTGGAAATATGTCTATACATACATATAGCTATGTATGCATATCTGTCTCTCCCTATCCCCCTCACACTTGGCTAGTGTCTCTATCAGTATGTGGCACACACACACACACACACACATGTATATATATATATATATATATATATATATATATATATATATATGATAACAAGATGTATATATAGCTATATAAAGTACAATGATACATATGCTCCACACATACATCTATATAACACATTTACATTACTTACACACACAACTACATTTAAGGAGATATCCCTCTTATACACATTTATTTAGATATGGGCGGGGATGTATGAATGGCTCCGCATACCCCTGAATGCTGGGGTTATCTGCACATACACATCACAGCTGTCCAATGGCACTAGACCAGGGCCACAACAGTACATAATCCACTCACTCAAAGACCCCTGTGCCTGCAGACTGTCACCCTGCAGACAGACAGAGTTATGCAGGTGGTGTAATGTACAACAGGTGCAATGCATGCCTTGGACAGGCCATATTGTCCCTGGCCACATTGCCTATCAAGCTGCAAACAGCCACATATGGCCAGACTGGTAAGGATATACACATAGCAGGGATATTACCAGGTATCTCACCCCTAGGACTCTAGATACAATAACAGTACCAAGCAGTATCACTCTGCAGGCCACACATGCTGTCTAACACAATGCCACTTTGAGTACTCCACAAGTACTGTGCCTGCATCAAATTATACAACAGACATAACCTGTGGTGCTTGTGATAGCTACTGTGAGCTGTAGTGTATAATATACTAGATAGGTAGGAGTTCTAATCTCACATCATCCAAGTGTGTGTGTGTGTGTGTGTGTGTGTGTGTGTGTGTGTGTGTGTGTGTGCAATGGCATGCATTTTATGGCCCTGTGACTGGCTACTGGCTGCTGGCCTCTAAATTTCCTTCTTCTACAAGGCCTGCTGATGTCATCCATCTTAAGAGCATTGGCAATACTAGATATGTAGGGGCTCTAATCTCACAGAAGTCAACTGTGTGTGCGTGTGTGTCTGTGTGTGTAAATGCAGTATGTTCCTTACAGTGCTAGAGACATGCCCACGTGGCCAACCCCTGTGCATTGGTTATGTATTTTATGGCCCTGTGACTAGCTGCTGGCTCTAAAATTGCCCTCTTCTACATAAGCATAATTGATGTCCATCACCATCTAGAGTTGTGCGTGCAGAATACCCAGGTGACATGTATCAAGGGTAGTAGAGTGTGTCACAAGGTATGAAAGCATGATGACACTGACTGTCCCCACTGTCCCTGACACTCTGTTCTACACATATGCAGCTAGGGAGCTATGCGCATATACTGGCATATCTTGCTGACGTCATATTTCTGCTGAGCTGCCTTGCCATTCTGTGCCACTGTATTGCCATGTGTCCATAGTTGAACCACTTGGACTCCTGGGACAAAAACATACACAGGTCCGTGACACACCTGTCATTCTGTAACATTACCCACAGTGTACCATCAGGCAACAAGGATACACAATGTTTGATGTGTAGTCCTGACATATGCCAGCATACAGTACCTGACGTGGCCCACAACAACTGCCATGGCATAACACTGCTGCACTACACAAATACATGTAAAGTTTTATAGTCACCTTGTGTATCAGGCACATTTTTAGATCCCCGCATTGATGGCACGTATGGCAGGGATATGATGCAGGTATCATCACATGCACAGGGTGTGGTGTGGGGGTGCCAGAGGCCTAGACTGTGCCAAACAGTTGACAGCATGTGTGCGAGTCAGGAAGGGGTGCTGGTTAGATGGACCATGGTGAGGTGTCATGTGTGTCTATAGTTGACCCACATGTGACAGTGGTGCTGGAGTGTGTGTGTGTATACACAGTCAAGTCCAATGCTAGCCCTACATATGTATATGGTGGACAGCTGAGGACCATACATGGTAGAGTGGTCAGTTCACCATCTCTGGCCACCAACATGGGAACTGGCTTCACCTGGAGTAGCATGGGCAGCACCATGCCCAAGGTCAGATGCAGTGCTAGTACCTGACGGTGGCTGCTGCCTGCCTGGCCTGTGTCCCCACGGGGCTACACAGGACCATGTGCTTATGGCCTGCCATGTTGTGGTCCCTCTGTAGCACTGGAGGTACTGCCATTATGGGAGCATGAGTGTATATAGCCACATGGACTCTCAGCAGATGGTGTTGCTGGCCAACGTTCACATGTTCGACACACAACTCCAACCACATGTTCCAGCACAGAAAATGTGTGCTCAAAGACAGACAGTGTCTCAGCCCACCATCTGTCCACTAAATTAGTGAAACATTCCAGGGTATCACCAATGCAGTGGAGGCAGTCACACATGTCAGAATGTGCTTCATCCATAACCATAAGCATCCATCTGGTGTTGAGTTCAAATCATGCCTATGCCTCCATGACAGCCTGAAACATGTGGTGAGTGACCGGCAATGTGACACCTGCAACAGGAGGTGGATGGGCAGCAGCCCTCCTTTGAGCAGCCCTGTCAGTCTGCCTGTGTGGAACCTTGCTAGCTCTCTGGCTATGGTCAATGTGTACATTCACTAACACCATAGTTCTCACACTGTCCTGTAATGTGTCATCACCCTCTGACTGTCCAATATATCTGGCCTCTGGTGACTGTGTATGTGTGGGCATACTGACTGTGGGTGGGGACAATGGAGCAGAAGAGGGATGTCAACCTCTGGGACAGATTCAGCCCCAACAACCCCACCTGTGCTTTACTATGGTCACCATCATCATCGGAGTCCGATGAGACACGGACATCAGGTTGTGAGGGGGACAGACTTCAACCCCCTTGCTCACCTGTGAGAAGCAAGACAAAAGCAGCACAGTACCACCTGCACTATTATGTATGGTAATCCTCACAGACTCATACAGATGAGGATCCACAACTGCAGCTCATGTCCCACATCTTCTCATCTCTGATCCATTGCACAACACACAAACTCACAACAACATACACAGGCAACCCAGGCTTGTATAACATGCATGTCATGTACATCGGGATAAATATGCCAGTACAATACTTCTGTGAGGTATGCAATATGACAGTGTATGTGATAGAACTACACATAAAACCTAGTACAAATTTCTTGAGAATGATATGCCAATTGTAGTATCACTGCTTCAGGTATGAGCCATCTCCCTATTGTGTTTGAATGGGCATCTTGGAGTAATTGCCTCATTTATAGCAGGCTGCGTAGTTGCTCATAACTATAACTGCAAACATGTTAATGGTTGTAAAAATACACAACTGTCATTCCCTAGGCTATGCACTGTAGTTACCTGCTCCGAAATGGAACATACGACTATTCTACTCTAGCTAAGCACAACAGTTGTGCATAAGGCAAAATGGCAGCCCTTTATCTTTCATAGGGTATATATGATCTGTAAAACAACAGTATAACACTTACCAGGTACAGGACCATGGATGCCTGCCACACCTGATGGACCTATGAAAAGGTGAGGGAGAGGTATTGTCAACAACATCAAATATTGCAGTGTTACAAGGTGATATGTGCATATATCCCCATGTACAGTAGCTAATGTGATACTGGCTATATTGATGACATTCTGAGTATGTGGCACAACTGTGGGTAAAAGCCACCCCCCCCAGATGCAGATAAACCTGACACCCATGTACTGGTCTGTAGAGCCTGCCACAATGACTGCTAATGTATTGTACTGGTGAACACAGTAAGCTTACCTGGATGTTCCTCTGATGTGGATGCTGTGGCACCCACCTACAGGATGTATGGCTTGATGGCTGCCTGGAAACTGTTGGTTAATCCTAGGTTCACCAGGAATTCCCCTGTGGCTGAGAGTGGTTGTTCTGTTGCAAGCCATCCACTGGTGGCAGCACAATCCCTGGTAAAAGAAGCTGCTCTTTGACATACGGCATTGACCATATCTATGGCGAGGTGTCAGACTTACTCATAGGTCCTGTCCTGTTGGCCAGTCTGATTAACAGTCCTCACAAGGTTGGCCCACAAAGCTGCCCACTTTTCATGATTGTGGTGACCCCTTGACAGCAGGATGTGATGGTTGAGTCTGAGAGCATCAAATAACATCATTGTCTGCAGATGAAAATGGTGGATGTCTCCATCAGTACATTGCTCCTACAAGACAACAAGAGGGGAAGACATTATAGGACCAAATTTGTGGCTATTGGGTCTATATCACATGGGTTCATAGGTTCATAGGTTCATACTAGGCTATCTGCCCTAGGGCATTTATAAGCCTAGCCAGAATGTGTTTGGCTTTCGCCACCCATTTTAAATTTATTTTGCTATGCCCTTTTTCGAGGTTAGTATACTGTGCCTCTGTCTAACAGTGACACAGAAGTGATACCGGGGTAAACCTATGATCTCCCATCCACTCATCAAGATTCCTCTTGAAGAGAGTCAATGAGGGACTCTGCCTAACCTGGACTGGGATTTTATTCCAGAGTGAAGGGAGCCTCTGGGTTATGAATCTGTCCCTCCAGCATGTCCTATTTATTTCAGTGCTGAGGTTCAAGTCTCTCGAGTGCGTAGCTCAATGGGATTTGGATTTTCTGAGGTGCAGCATGTCCATTAATTCCGGGTTGGACATGGCTTTATATGTCAGGCACAGATCGTCTCTGAACAGGAGGTATGCCACTGAGTAGAGCTGGAGTTTCTTTAACCGGGCAGCATATGGCATCTGTTTGAGGCCTTTGATCCTCTTGAAGAGGTACTTTTGGGGGTCTTTCCAGTTGCTGCAGGTGTCTGGCAAGGTACATCCCAAAAGGGGCATTGTACTCAATTATGGGCCTGATGAGGGATGAGTAAAGAGGCACGATGACCTCCCCTGATTTAGATGTGAATCCCTTCATGATTAGGTGGGCTATATAAAATGTTTTTCTAACCACTTTGGCCACGTGGTTGTCAAATGAGAGATTGCTATCAACTTGGGTCCCCATGTCCCTAATTACTTCTTCTGTACTTAATGGATTACCACCTATGTGGTAATTTGTAGCACTTTGTTTTGCCAAAGGGATGACTATACACTTTTGGCATTTAGCTTGAGGCCATGGCTCTGGCACCAGTTGTCTGTTTCTATGAGGCCCTTTTGGAGGATGCTTGTGTCGGCTGGAGAGTCGATTATGGTGCCAGTTTGCAGTCATCTGCGAACTTGGTCAGCCACAGTCCTTCCGTGTTGGCCTGTACCTCCGAGAAATATATACCGAACCCAGGACTGAGCCTTGTGGGACACCACTTGTAACTGGTTTGGAGTCTGACATGGCTCCAGCAATTCTAACCATGTGGGTTCTGTCCTTGAGCCAGTTTGCAATCCATCTAGTGACATAGGGGTTTATATTTAAGCTGGTGAGCTTATCTATAATGCCCGAGTGGGGTATTGTATCGAAGGCTTTAGCGAGGTCCAGGTAGGCTGTGTGGACCACCTTCCCCTCGTCAATCGCCTTGGTGACTTTTTCAAAGAAATCAACCAGGTTTAAAAGGCAGGATCTGCCCTTAACAAAGCCGAACTGGGTAGGATCCAGTGTCTGTAGGTCCCCAATATCTTTATTTATGAGGTCCATGATGATCCTTTCTATAGCTTTGCAGACTAAGTCGAACTGTCATAAGTTCAACTATGTAAATATTGAACCCAAAAGTTCAAAATGCAAAAACTTCGAAGACTCAGAACAACGATTTTTTTCCCAGGGGAAAAAATCGCTGTTCCAGTACAAAATAAAAAAAATGAACACGTCAAATGTTTTCTAATGTGGGGGGATTCGCCCCCCAGCACCCCCAACGTGGGGTGCTGTGCCCCCCAAACACCCCCCTACTTAAATATACCAACTCCGAGATCACACCACAGTAGAGGAAATAGCAAAGCCATGGAAACGGACCACCAATTTTTTTCCCAGGAAATAAATTCTGTGTTTCACGGCTTTGCTATTTTGAGATTTCAAACTTCCCAGTTTGAAATTTTGGCGTTCGGACAATTCTGCATTTGAACTAATAATATAGCCCCATGAATATCTACTATGTACAGTCCTTACCAGGGGCGGCCCGTGCTATTGGACTGCCGGACTGCAGCCCCCTCAACAAAAGAACTAAAAAGAAATTAAAAAAAAAACAAAGAAAAAAGAAAAAAAAACATTTTTAAATTCACAGACTTCGCGCATGCGCAGTAGTCCAGACTACTGCAAGTCTACTGCGCATGCTCCAGGTAGGGAAACATGAGGAGATGTCTGTGCACTTTTAAAGTGCACAGACTCGCTAGGAACACATCAGGGCCGGACTGCAACACCAGCAGTCAGTCAGTCTCTCTCATCGGGAAGGGTTTGGATCGTGGGAATCTCACAGGTCTTTGGATTATTGCACAGGCACATTTGGATTACATTATGGAGAATGGGCAGCAAGGACAGATAAGTGTGTTAATTAGTACTGTTTAGAATGGTAGGGAAGTGTGTGTATTTATGCCTATTTGAAAGTATGATGGAGTGGGACTGGTGGGGGGGGTGTGTGTGTGTTTGTGTGTGAAAATGCCCCAGCTGCTCATGGTGGTGCAGTAGGGAATACCTCAGGCTTGAACCCTGTACCCTGTATGCAGGTGTTAAATACTTGCGTTCCCTACCCACCACCATTTGTAAAAAAATTGCAGATTTTTGCCTCATATTTGATCTGATCTGTTCCTCGTAATATCTGTGGTTTGTAATTGTTGTAATGCTTGATATTTGATGGTGTAGTAGTAGCATTGTTGCCTCACAGCAGCAGGTTCTCAGGTTTGATTCTTGGCTGGGGTTCCTTCTTTGTTGGGTCATTTGCTTGATATTCAATGGTGTAGTAGTAGCAGTGTTGGGAGTTCCTTCTTTGTGGGGTCTGTTTGCTTGATATTTGATGGTGTAGTAGTAGCATTGTTGCCTCACAGCTGCAGGTTCTCAGGTTTGATTCTTGGCTGGGGTTCCTTCTTTGTGGGGTCTGTATCTTCTCCCTGTGTTTGTGTGGGTTTGCTTTTGTGTCCTCCCATGTTACAAAGACATGTCTGCATTATTTCTTCCTGGGCCTCTGCTGAAAATTGTTTTTTTGTTCCAAGTCAGACTGTCCTGATTAACAAATGTTAAATAAAATTGACAGGCATTTGAATTTCAGACTTCAGGTTTCTGAATGTTTAATTTCTTACATATTTGATGGTGCAGTGGCAGTATTGTTGTCTCATAGCTACATGATTTGTGGTTTGATTCTTGGCTGTGGTGCCTTCTTTGTGGAGTCTCCATCTTATGTTTGTGTGGATTTGCTCTGGTATCCTGCCATTTTACAAAGACGTGTCTTCAGTATTTCTCCCTGGGCCTCTGCTGAAAATTGTTTTTGTTCCATCAGAAGTAAAATTGACAGGCATTTGAATTTCAGACTTCATAGTGTTCAGAAAATACATAGTAAAACAACTTTTTATTCTAGCAATAAATATATAGTAACACAGCCTTTTATTATAGCAATTTTTTAAGTTTATAAGATGACTATTTGAAATGTTTCCTTATTTTTGGGACTGTAATACCCTGTTAGTGGCTTTGTCCAGGTTTTTTGTGCTAAGGTTGACAGCTATGGCAAGAACTGAATTCACTGAATATGTTTGAGGGCTGTATTCCCTCATTACTGGGTTTGTCCAGGTGTTTTGTGCTAAGAGGTTGACAGCTATGGTGAGAACTGAATTAATTAAATGATAGCCATTTAAGTTTCAGTCTTCCTCTCGTTCATAAAACAGCTGATTAGTGGTATGTTGCTCTTGACTGTTTTGCACAGGGACCTTGTCTGTAAAATGTACGGTGGTAAAACAGCATTTTTCTTTCACAAAGCGGGTGATTTGGCATAGTGGTATGTTCTGACTCTTTTTTTGCATAGGGACTTTGGTAGTAAAATGTATGGTGGTACCGTGGTAACACAGCATTTTATTCTAGCAGCTTCCCAAGATTATACAAGCAATGTTTAATGTGTCCCTGGTTTTTGCCCTTTTGACCCACCCCAATAAATTTGGCTTTTTCCAGACTTCTTGTGCTGCGAAGTTGAGATGCAGTTGAGTATTGAACAGATTTTACAAGGAGCTGAGAGCTGCAGGGAAGGAGAAGTTTAGTGCTAATAGCACAACAGGCTGTATGCTTGCTTTTGATGCAGAAGGTTGTTGGTTCTACTCTCATAAGGGGTGAATGCTGAAAGTTAAGATACTAATTATGAGCCTGTTATCAGTTTGCCATCCATTTCCTATTGCAATATTACTAGCTTATTTTTAATGTAATTTAGGCAATTTATTCCACAGGGGCATCAGACACTTTATTGTTTGATGAAACCATGAAATATAAAGGTGATTGCTAGCACCAACCTCTTCATTACAGATTTATTTAACGTGGAATTATTTAGATGACTTTTTTACTACTTCAGAGATTGTGCATATTTACTGATAATGGTGGACTGTAGAATTGTGCATATTTACTGATAATAGTGGACTGTAGAAGTTTGAGTAGACTTTTATGATGGAAATGTTCTGAATTGGACAGTTTTGTTTCATTGTTTACTGGAAAAATGTTCAAAGCAATAGGAAGGTGTATCAAAGAGCACATGTATGTTTCATATGCAAGGGGCCTATGATTTGAAAACAGCCCAGAATTAATTTTTATCTGCCATGAGTAAAATGTATTTTCTTTGAATGTGGATTTTAATGTTGTTTCAGTGAATGTGAGTTTCAAGGGCAGAGAAGGTTTAATGCCAAGTTTGTTATGTCTTAGTGTTTGCACTGTAAAATGCAAAAATAAAACTTTCAAATGAAGTTCAAATCATCATAGAAGTAAATCAGTATGCACATTAGTGTTTATGGTAAATGGAGTGAAATAGCAAATTAATGGATCATTGGAATGGCTGCAGGGGGAGGCTCCATTCGACCAGGGTTTTGTGATGGGGAAGGGCGGCAAACTTAGACAGCCCCAGCTGAATCATACCTCCCAACTGTCCAGATTTTCAAAGAATGAATAGATGTTTTGCTTCTTATTTTTGATTTGTTCCTCATAAAAATTTGTGGTTTTCTGGCAAATCATTTAGGAATTAAGTCACTAAATAATGGCACACCTAGTTTCAGACTTCATAACCTTCAGAAAAATGCATGCTAAAGTAAGACCTGTTCTATCAACTATCCCAGTTTATAGAAGAGCATTTTTTAGTACTGTTTATATGTTCCCCCCAATATATTTGGCCTTGTCCAGATTTATGTCCCAGTTTATACAAGAGCAAATTTTAGTACTGTTTATATGTTCCCCCAATATATCTGGCCTTGTCCAGATTTATTGCATTAACAGGTTGAGAGGTACATGCAAATAAATTGCTTTATAGAAATAGGCATAGCCAAACCTCTGAACTGTCCCTGATTTTGACTCAAAATGTTGCTCTTCTCCTAATGATCCCTCCGCAAAATAGCAATTTTGGAAGAAAACATGGAGGGTTTATAATTAAGAAATAACTGTAATAATCAGATTACTTTTATTTCAGAAATGCATGTAGATTATTTTATTTTGTCAGCTGCTCAAGTTAGCAGTACTAATATTAAAGTGTCCCTTCTCTGACGGGTTCCCAGCTGTATTGTGTTGCTATTTTATATTTTTACATCACATTATTTGGTCCATTTTTCATAAAATTGTGTTTTTTTGGCAAATTAGTGACAAATAATTAAAGACTGAAGTTAGCAAATAATGACAGACATTTGAGTTTCAGATTCCATACCATTCAGAAACTTCATACTAATGCAAGACCTCTATTAGCTTCCTAAGGTTATAAGAGCAATATTTTAAAAATTGTCCTTATTTTTGGGCCTTTGTCCCATTTCTTTGTATGGCTTTGTCCAGATTTCTTGCTCTGAGGTTGATAGGTGTCAGGGCCATCACAAGTCAGCCAGAGATATTTCAAACTGTCACATACTTGTTACACCCCACTCCCCCATGTAGTGACTCTGGATGTGTCGAAGCAAGGCAAGGAGTAGTTATGCAGTGTAAATGTGCAGAGAATCCCACCCATCCAAGGTAGACACAAGTACTAGAGTGGCTTTTCATCTGTCCTTGATTTTTGCAGAATGGTCTGGTTTCTGTCATATTTTTTGTACTGTTGATTTATGCTTATTACTCAAAGTGCCTGTTGCTCTGTGTTTAAGTAGCAATACTTTAATGACCATCAGGTAAGCTTGGCTGAGATTGCAAGATGCAAGTAAGCTTTAATAAGCATACTGTTAAAGAATTGCCAACATTGAAAGCCTTTCTGTTGCCATGTAGAGAATACTTAACTAGATAATGTATAAGCCTTGGGTATTGAAATGCATATGCCAGTATTTGTAATAAAGGACAGAATTACATTATTTTAAGAGTCTCATTACACTTAGAGACTTACAGACATCTCTGCAGGCTTTAACCGTAAACCGAATGCCAATCGCATGGTCTATAACCTGTACAGTAATCCTTTTAAGCAATGTATCTTGAGCTTATTTCTTGTTTGCTTTTTATTTTTTACTTTGATCATGTTTTCCCCATGAAACAAGTAGATGTCAGGCAGCAGGTCTTTTTTTGGATAAGGAACATTTTTACAAGTGGGGGCATCAGAGATTTCTACTTTCAGCATGTTACTTGTTACTTTAATAAAGCTGAATATAAATTATAATTAGAACTGCAGTGCAAGAAGTGGTTTGAGTTGAGTGCTGCTTGTTTTTCTTATACTTGATTTTGACTGGCATTCCATTAATGCATTTAAAAAAAAGGTAATTTATTTTTTCATGCCTCACAACCTTTTTTGTTTCCATCTAGATATTAAGCTGTCATGCAGCCAATGCATTGAAATATTTTTATTCTTCTACACTTCATTTTGTCTTGATTGGACTCTCATGACAAGTGTTTGGCACCCAGTTTTTGTGGTTTGCTACTACAGGTGTTTGTGTGTGTGGTAGGGGAATACCTCAGGCTTGAACCCTGTACCTTGTATGCAGGTGTTAAAGACCTTAATTCCCTACCCACCACCATTTGTGAAAAAAACTGCAGATTTTTGCCTCATGTTTGATCTGATCTGTTCCTCATAATATCTGTGGTTTGTAAATGTTGTAATGCTTGATATTTGATGGGGCAGTTGTAGCATTGTTGCCTTACAGCTGCAGGTTCTCAGGTTTGCTTCTTGACTGGGGTGCCTTCTTTGTGGGGTCTTTATCTTCTCCCTGTGTTTGTGTGGGTTTGCTTTTGTGTCCTCCCATGTTACAAAGACATGTCTGCATTATTTCTTCCTGGGCCTCTGAATTTTTTTTTGTTCCAAGTCAGACTGTCCTGATTAACAAATGTTAAATAAAATTGACAGGCATTTGAATTTCAGACTTCAGGTTTCTGAATGTTTAAGTCCTTGCATATTTGATGGTGCAGTGGTTGTATTGTTGTCTCACAGCTATAGGTTTTCTGGTTTGATTCTTGGCTGGGGTGCCTTCTGTGTGGAGTCTGCATCTCCTCCCTGTGTTTGTGTGGATTTGCTCTGGTGCCCTGTCATTTTACAAAGATGTGTCTGCAGTATTTCTCCGTGGGTCTCTGCTGAAAATTGTTTTTATTCTGTCAGCAGTAAAATTGACAGGCATTTGAATTTCAGACTTCATGTTCTTCAGAAAATACATAGTAACACAACTGTAACACAACCTTTTATTCTAGCAATTTTCTAAGTTTATAAGATGAATATTTGAAATTTGTCCCTATTTTTGGGACTGTATTCCCTCATTATTGGCTTCGTCCAGGTTTTTTGTGCTAAGGTTGACAGCTATGGCAAGAACTGAATTCACTGAATGTTTGAGGGCTGTATTGCCTCATTACTGGGTTTGTCCAGGTGTTTTGTACTAAGAGGTTGACAGCTATGGTGAGAACTGAATTCACTAAATGATAGCCATTTAAGTTTCAGTCTTCCTCTTTTACAAAGCAGCTGATTTGGCGTAGTGGTATGTTGCTCTGTTTTGCACGGGGAGCTTGGCAGTAAAATGTATGGTTCTAGCAACTTTCCAAGATTATACAAGCAATGTTTGTGTCCCTGGTTTTTGGGCTTTTGACACTTAATAGGAAAACCACTTTATGAAAAACAGCAGAGCTTTCGGATACGATCATTCATCAATACTAATACATACAAGGATAGTCACTGTTAAAATACAGGTCCAAAACAGTCACATGACCAGCAGCCCAAAGAATCATGTGACATGACAAAATCCATATAACATAACGTTAAAATTCAAAACATAATAAATGCTAAATAAACAGTATAAAGCACATATAATAAAACACATAAGTTAAAATATATATTAAAAACATATATTGAGGACATGAAAATATAAAATATAAAATATAGAGTAATCACAGCCTAGTTCTACTCAACCTAACCAAAACTGGTTTGAGGCTGACCATACTGTTCAAGCCAGGTGCTGAATCATTTGCCAGTCTCAAAATCCACTCATAGTCTTTATTTTCCAGGTGGTTATTCATATCCCCACCTCTAAGCGTAGGCTGGACTGAGTCAATAGCCCTAAATTTAAAGAAATGCTGTTGCCCAAACTCAGCTACGTGCTTATACAATGCATTTCTTTCACAGCACCTCCTAATCTCGGACTTGTGTTCAGTGATGCGTTCTCTTAACTTACGGGTAGTTTTGCCTACATAAAAAGAATGACAGGCAACACATGTAGCTCCTCCCCTTTCTGGTTGGCCACACCCCATCCCCTTGACCCCACCCATTCAGCTGTCTCCTGCAGCCCCCCTTTGATTTGAAGTCACCAGCTGCCACTGGTCCTTACACACCCATAATGGCTAGCACTATCCACTGCTCCCTCACACGTCATACCCCACAGTTTGGCAACACACTACATGTGTGGCTATCACCAAGATGGTAGTAATACTAGGTAATGTCCCTGTGTGCCGTGACAGATTCTGTTGTATGTCTCTACACCCATCACTGCAGTGTACTGTGGTGTGTCCCCTATGGGCAAATCCCCACTAATATGTCATATGGCCACTGTCGGACAAAGAGCAGTGTGCTATTACAACTATATGGGGACAGTCCAGCAACACCAGTGTGCCACAATGGCAAACAGCAATGCAAACCTGCTGTAGTATATGTTCTCTGTAGGCATCATACCTCTCAACTATACAGATGTTTGCAGAATGTCAGCATGTTTGCCTCATAGATATGGTCCATTTTGCACAAACTTGTGAATGTCTGATAAACTGTTGTCCAATCATTGATGATTGCTGTCAGAAAATTAAAACAGAATCTAACTGTTACACGTCAGACCCCTCAGAAAACACTTATGCTACAATAATATCTATTAGTCTATTCACATTCTTACTTTGTATGGCCAATATATACACTCTGTCCCTGAGTTTGGGCCTTTGTCCCCCCATTAATTATGGCTTTGTCCTGATTTCTTACTGTAGGAGGTTGAGAGGTATGTAAGGCATAGCTCCCAGCCCGGATGTCCACAAAACAGGGACTTAGCCAGAATACATCAGGTACATTCAGGGACACTTTTACAATGTTAGTACTATTTATGTGTGACATTGACAGACTGAGAGGAGATGAATTACAGTACATTTGGTGTTACAGGAGTGTACACCCATACTTAGTGTCACTATGTCTTACGTGTACTCCACTATCTTTACTACAACAACTGGCCGTTGTAGGAGGGATTGACAGGGACAGAGCAGAGATGTGATTCAAAGCAGGGACAGTTGAGAGGCATGCCTGTAGGTGTTGGACAGCAGAGTATCACTGACATGTTAATATCATAGATCTAATACAAGCCTATTCTTGTAATCCCTATTTCCCATACCTCCATCCTCCCATATGCATCCTGTTTTATGGGGAAATCTAGTACATACCTGGCAGAGTGATGTAGTCCTCTTTTTGAAGCTTTTGTCTGCAAATGCTTTACACATACGCTGTCTGTGTGAGTAAAACCACATATAGACCTGTTCCCCATAAGCAACTGCTTGCCTTTTGTAGGTAATGCTCATTAACAAGTAATTGCCTCTGCACCAGTCTGTGGCTCAGAATTGCTAACTGCACCAAAACAGCTGAATTGCACTATCATTAGCCAATGACATGGCACCACAGTGCAATATACAAGGCCTTCATGTAGGCCATGGCCCCTTTCTTAGTTTTTGAGATGGACATTACTGAGGTGTGGAGACTACAGCATCACAGTGCAAATACTGTCCACTGTAAAGATGTATGAAGTATGTCCACAGTTTTGCCTCATATGTTTGGTCAGTGTCCCATGGCAGTGTGGTCATCTGGCAGTTCACTGGCAAACATTGTGGGTTGAGGTTAGAAAGGGGAGAGAGATGTGCGAGTGTCACACTTCATACCCATCAGAATATGCATGTTAATGCAGTAGCTGCTATTCTAGCAACTTGCTATCTTTATAGGGGCAAATTGTGGAGCATGTACCTATCTCTGGGCCTTTGACCCCCTCCCCCTGTTATGTATGGTTGTGACCGGATCCCTTGTTATAGGGGGGTGGGTGGTATGGTTGGTCTGTAGCAGCTACCTTAACATACAGCCATGCATGCTCCAGGCTGCAGCTGCTGCTGCAGCCTAGGGCAAATAGGGGGGAGTGTGAACACTTTGGAGGCCAGCAAGTCATACATGTAACTGTGGTAGCTGTGTCAGCCCAGTCATTACAGCAGAGCTAGAGTAAGGTACCAGTTCCAGTCCAACTGAGGCATGAGTTTAAGGTACATCTGTTACGCAGCAGTATCAATAGCAGAGTAGTAGACAATATATAGTTAGGCTATACGAATATGTGCAGTGTGTCCCTACCTGCATGCCTTTGACTTGCAAAACTGGGTAGCAGATAATTCAGTAGCAGTAACCTATGGTGATTAAAACTGCATGACTCGGTCATTACTTGCTGTTTTCACAACAATGTAATTGAAGTGCAAGCAACTGGATTTGAACCCAGGACTGTGTGTGGCAAAATGTTATGTATGCAAGGCATGTAACAGACTAAGCTACTGAGTCAGTGCTGGATCAGGTGTATTTGCCATATATATGTGCAGACATACTGGCTGTGACACACGTCTGCATCCATCGGTATGTGCATGGCTTTCAAAGTCAGTTGTTCTGCAGCAGGGTCCCATTTGAACATATGACGTGTACCAGTGATGCCTTAGCAGATGTCTTTAAAGATGTTGCAGGTAAAAGGGAACATTTACCTTCTCTTCCAGGCCTCACATACTGCCATTATTATTTATTTGGCTGTCTACTGGTGTATTTTTGCGTCAGAGTCCCAGGTACACTCCCATTTTCCACATTAGGTTTGATTTCAGTCTGTTAGTGGCAATCAGTATGTACTGCTGGAAGCACCCATTGGAATTAAGATCTATGTGGCCTAGAGGTTTAGTTCATTAGGCTGTAGTTGATAGGGGCCTGGGTTCAAAACATAGCAGGGCTGATTATTTTGTACATGGACCTAACACTGTGAGAAGTACGTAAGATCATTAAGGCACATTAAACTAATTTAAGCGGGTTCGCTCAGTGCTGTGTGTCGCGCCGCACCTTGGCTTTTCGCTTAGCTCTGCTCAAACCTGGGCTAAAAATTAAAAAGAAAAAGAGGGTGATAGAACAGTGGCGAAATGGGGGTAAGCAGGGGGGAACTACAGTGAAAGGCAGGTAGAGATGTACAGGAAGGGTGTAGGGAAAAAACATAGCTTTCCATTTCTTGTACAGCAACAGCTGTGCATTCTGACAGATTTTGTGGATGGATTTGGACTCTCAAACCCCAGAGAGGGGTGATGACAACATAAATGTGTTGACAAGCCAATTGGACCAAATTACTTGTGTCCAGTGTACATGTGTGTAAAATGTAAAGCTATATATGGGCCTGTTTTTATTTTTGTTTTGTGGGACATGTGCCCATATTTCTTTTTTTATAAGGAGAGAGTGCAATGTGATAAAGGTACATCTGGGGAGGTAAGTGGGGTAGAAGAGGATGCAACTGCATTCAGACAAGACAGCAGACAGTGGCAGTGTGTGACACATGAGGGGGTAAACACCTTGAATGGGGAGGGTGTTGTGGAATCTAAAGTGCATGTGCCTGGCAGCAGAATGACTGACATCCCCACCCATAGGCAGTTGACACTGCTCCTTCACTGCCTCAAAGGTGGCTGTGCTGGAAGCTGGGAGCCAGGACCAACTGGCCCCACCAGGTGTTGTCCAGACTGCCCTCAGTTGGGTGCAGGCGATGTTCATAGTTCCTTTGAGCAATCCTTCACACCGTGGTCAGTAGTTGTTCCTGGGTGACTACTGCCCCTCCGCCACTATTTCTGGGGGGGACGGCCCCATCCCCTGAGGCCATTACACCTGAAGGTGGTACAGGGCAAGTGGAGAGGGCATTACTGGCTTGGGTCCCAGACATGCTAGCACCCAGTGCCATGGCCAGCCGACGTAGGGTAGGCAGATCAGCAGGAACTGGCCTACACTGATGTCCTGTAGTTATGGAGGTAAAGCAATACATACAGGTTAGTTATGAACAAAACCATTGTTAGTAATAATAGAATGCTAGAACACTGGAAATAATATGCGTTGAAATGCAATGGGGTTATGTGAAACACAACAATAAATAACAGAACAGTCAGTATATTAACAGCATGCCAGTAACAGTTACAGCACAAGGCCAACAGAATAGGTAATTCAACAAGATATGTTAATATGCAACCATTGTAATACATAACAACAGTAAAACACATGTCCCAAAATAAGGTTTATGGAACAACATATGTTAATAGTAAACCATAACCAATGAATAATAATAATAAATATATGAAGATAAGGGGTGGGGAGAGAGAGAGGGAAATACAGTACATTAATACCATTGTAGGCTATATGGTTGACAACAGTACTGCTATCTACTCTACAGGTCTGTCCTTTCTTTATGTGTAAAAGTGCCCTATAGCTGCTGTAGCACATACATACCTCTCAAGCTATCCACATGGGACAGTATGGGCCAAGCAGTAACAACTGCAGGTACACAACTACACAGAACACTTGCACAACAGGTGAATCTATATAACTACAGAAGTGTACTGTGGGCTGATGTAGTGTTACTTTGCTATTTGCATAATCATATCGATGATACATCTGTGATAGAGGAATTATGCAATAGTAATTACATTCTGTGACAGCGTGACACTTGAGAGACATGTATGTGTACAGTACAGAGAGTAAACTATCATGCCTCGCTTGGCAGGCATGGGGATAGAACCCAATAGCAGTGACTGCAGAGAACATCTGCATCAAATGTATTTATTGACTGCAGCAACCTTTAACAGACACTCCAGGCATGCAGCCATTCCAAAGTTTACACATTTTATTTATTTTATTTTATTTTATTATTATACTTATTTCCTTTATTTTATGCTGTGTTTTCACATTCCTGGTAATGATTGTAACAGTCTGTGACATATAAATGCAGAGTAATTCACTCATAATAGGGCGTTATCACCCATTTCCATGTAGTTCCTATGGAGAGAATATCTGTAAACATTAAGTGACTGATACTGTAATATTTAGAGCTATATAGCACTGGATTCAAACCCTGGTCTGTGTGTGGTAAAAATGTACTTCATACAGAGCATTAAGCAAACTCAGCTACTCAGTCACTACTGATTACTGACCGACTGATATTTGCCTAGAGCTCACCTGGCACCAATATATGACCTGCTAACAGTGGTACAGTTTTATACTTGGCTGCAGTGACAGGTGAACACACATGCATGACATTCAAGCATGACAGAGATACTAGGTAAACTGAAATTACTGCATAGAATGCAGGTGTGCACAATACATTGTTAGTGTGTTGAAATATCTGTGAAGTCAACAAACACTGTCAGATTATGGGTTATTATTTGCAGTCTGCAACTAGTACACTGTTATACCTGACTGCAGCACTGTACCTTACAGCCTGAATGCTTGTAGGTGACATTCAATGGTGAAAACAAGACAATCATGATGTACACAATTTAACTTGGTGTTATTGCTATTGGTTCATGTGTCATCGCAGACCAGTTGTCTTAATTAATTTCTTACAAAACAACTCTGAACCTACACAACAGACTTTATTAGATATTCCTTCATGCAGGTACCGATATTATTTTGTGTTTTTATTGCAAAACAGTTGTAGTAATTGACTCCTTACAAAACAGTCCTACTTCCACACTTCTTGCACAACAGACTTTATTAGATATACCTTCATGCAGGTACTGATATTATTTTGTGTTTTTATTGCAGAAGAGTTGTAATAATTGATTTCTTGCAAAACAGCCATACTTCCACAGTCATTTCACAACAGATTTTATTAGAGATACCTTCAATCAGTTACTGGTATAATTTCAAGTTTTTATTGCACAACAGTTGTCATTATGCCAGTGTTGCAATACAGTTATAATTCCACAGTTATTGCACTGCAAACTTTATTGTAGCTACTTTATTATGGTTAATGCTTTAGTCTTTCCTGCTTATGGTACTGCATTTGAAGTATGCACTTCTTGCAGTGCAGGTGTAAGTCCACATTCATTGCAATACAATCTTTACTGTATATACCTAATCACAGCTAATGCTTTACTCTTGCTTATTTGACTAAAGATAGCAAAATACATCTGAACTCATGACTCATGGCGCAACCTGGCCAAGCATCCGGCATGCACCTCGATGTTGTGAACCCTCTCCTCTGCAGCTGTTGGGAGAGGAGCACACCATTATGCATACCAGTTTAGCAGACATTCAAGATTAGATATTGGTGAAACACAGGTAATAGTACTTACATACATGTGGGACATTCCCTGCCTGGAATTCTTGGACCCAGGTGTTCAAGAGAGCCCCCTTCTGTCTTTTCAGATCATCATGGTGGTGATGACACTGCTGACCTGTGTGGGGGATACCAGTTGCACTGGTGAGATCCCTTGCCAGCTAGTCCCAGGCCTCTGCCTTGCACTCTGAGCCCTGGTAACCTCCCTGCATCAGCTGGTCATCATGGATTTTGACAAAGAGTTCGACCATGACCATGGACTCCTGAATGCCCCAGTGCTGTGCCCAAAAGCTTGAATCCTCTCCAGTGTCTGCCATTGTATCCTTCAGAGACAGAACTCCAATGTATTATACTGTAGTCCTGCCTATTGGGCTTAATATAGCCTGTTTTCCCACCCTTACATGCCACTGGGCAATATTTAAAAATGCGGTGCATCACTTAGCACCATGCAAACCAGCGCAACTGAGCTAATCTGTGGGAAAACTGGAATACACCGAATGCTTGGAAGTGCTTAGCAGTGTGCAAACAAGCCAAGTGGTGCCAAGCAGTGCATAAACATTATCAGCCATTGTTTTGTTTATGCAGTGCTTAGCAGGTCTTAGCAGAGCAGGCCAGTATTTGAAAATAATTTGCATAATTTCTATTTTCAACAAAAATGTTAACTTGCTCTTCCATGTATTCGAACCCTGCACCTACTGCACATGAGACCATAATTCTACCCATTTAGCTACATGGATATGTGTAATTTTGCTATACCTTTACATATACCTCTGCACTACCTTTAGGCAGTGCTGAGCACCATGCTGTGCAGCGCAAACCTGCTCAGATACACTTAAACTTGACCTTTACAGAGCTAATTAAATATATTCAGTTTACTATTTTTAGATGTCTGGCAGGTGTCTTGGCACTGCTTAGCACTACTGCGCTGAGCACCACACCGCACAAACATCTTTTAAAAATATGTAATTACATTATTATAATAAAATTGGACGGTGCAGGAAGTGTGTTACTCATCTGTAGACATAGTTAGCACCACACTCCAAATACTGATTCAATAACCGTGTCCCACAGCTCTCCCTCGGCAAAGCATCATGATTAATATGCATGGGGTGCTCCCAAAAGGGAACCGTGTATATGGACATGGTAACATTCCTTGTAGGCTCTACACTATGCCTGCATGAATTTTATTAAATCTAGGGATACCACTGTTCAGATAAACTATGTCCTATGTTTTTAATTTGATTTAGGGTTTTATTTGTTTATTTATTTTTGGTTTTATTTTAGCTTTCCCGATCAGAGAAGTAAATTTTTTTTTCAATAGTATTATGAACTCTGATGTGTTGATATTGTGAACTGACAGTATTTTACTGTCAGTAATTTCAGTGCCTGTATTTTGAACTGTCAGTATTTTTACAGATAGATAAACAGACAGACAGATAGAGAGATAGATAAAGAGATAGATAAATAGATAGATAGATAGATAGATAGATAGATAGATAGATAGATGGACCATTTACAAAAGAATGAACAACCAGAAGTTCAAACCCACACACACACATACACAAATACACACACACACACACACACACACACACACACACACACACACACACACACACACACACACACAGGCAATAAAAGTAATAATCAACTTTTATGCAGGGGATCAAGCCCCCTGTACAACATGTACCCACTTTATATATTCCAACTTTAAGGTTGCAGTACAGTGAAGAAAGGGCAAACTCCCATTTCTGTCTGTACTGTGAACTGGCACCAGCAGATACCACCAGTTTTATAAATACTGTGTTTTTTATATTATTTGCAGGCAAAACCTGTAATCATCCTTTTGACTGTTTGACATTTTTAGGTGAGACATTATATAGGTTCATAGGTTCATAGGTTCATACTAGGCTATCTGCCCTAGGGCATTTATAAGCCTAGCCAGAGTTGTGTGGCTTTCACCACCCCTTAGGTTGAAGAATACTATACCCATTAGTTTGCCGTGCCTCTGTCCAGCAGTGATACAGAGATGATCCCCGGGGTAAACCTACGATCTCCCATCCACTGGTCAAGATTCCTCTTGAACAGAGCCAGTGAGGTGCTCTGTCTCACATGGACCGGGATTCTGTTCCACAGCATAGGGAGTCTCTGGGTGATGAATCTGTCCCTCCAGCACGTCCTATTTATATCCGTGATGAGGTTTAAGTCTCTTGCTCTTGTGGCTCTGGTGGATTTGGATTTTTTGAGGTGGAGCATGTCCATTAATTCCGGGTTGGACATGGCCTTGTATGTCAGGCACAGGTCACCTCTGAGCAGGCGGTATGCGACTGAATAGAGCTGGAGTTTCTTCAGTCGGGCAGCATATGGCATATTTTTGAGCCCCTTTATCCTTTTGGTGAGGAACTTTTGGGGTCTTTCCAATTGCTGCAGGTGTCGGGTAAAATACATTCAGAATGGGGCATTGTACTCAATCATTGGTCTGACAAGTGAAGAGTACAGGGGAACAATGACCTCCCTTGATCTGGATGTGAATCCCTTCATAATCAGGTGGGCAATGTAGAAGGTCCTCCTAACCACTTTGGCAATGTGAGTGTCAAAAGAAAGGTTACTGTCAACTTGGGTCCCCAGGTCCCTGATAACCTCTTCTGTGCTTAATGGATTGCCACCTATGTGGTAACTTGGGGTTACCTTGTTTTTACCAAAGGGTATGACTATACATTTTTTGGTGTTTAGCTTAAGGCCATGGCTCTGGCACCAGTTATCTGTTTCTATGAGTCCTCTCTGAAGGATATCTGTGTCTGATGGATTTTCAACTATGGCGCCCAGTTTGCAGTCATCTGCAAACTTTGTCAGCCACAATCCTCCTATGTTTGCCTGCACTTCTGAAAAGTAGATGCCGAACAAGAGGGGGCCCAGGACTGAGTCCTGTGGGACACCACTTGTGACCGGCTTGGAGTCTGACATGGCGCCAGCAACTCTAACCCTGTGGGTTCTGTCCTTGAGCCAGTTTGCAACCCATCTTGTGACATATGGGTTTACATTTAAGCTGGTGAGCTTTTCTATGATACCAGTGGGGTATTGTGTAGCTTTGCAAGGTCAAGGTAGGCTGTGTGAACTGCCTTACCCTCATCAATGGCCTTGGTGACTGTTTCAAAAAAGTCTACCAAGTTCAAGAGGCATGATCTGCCCTTGACAAAGCCGAATTGGGTAGGATCCAATGTCTGTAGGTCCCCTTTGTCTTTATTTATGAGTTCCATTATGATCCTCTCCATAGCTTTGCAGACCAGTCTTGTTAAGCTTATGGGGTGGTAATTACCAGGGTCCGTAGAAGCACCACCTTTGTGGAGTGGGACCACAGTTGCCGTACGCCACTCTATGGTAAGGCTAAGATTAAACAGCAGCCTTATGTGTGGGTTTAGTTCCTCATTGAGTTCGTGTAGCACACAGCCGGGGACACCATCCGGTCCCATTGATGCTGTGTTGTTAGCTTTAGAGAGAGCAGCTCTCACCTGGGCATTTGAGATGATTGGGAGGCTACACTCTGCTGGGATAGATATTTCTCCTTTTGGGGGGGGGGGGGATTTTCACTGAACCTGTCTGCCAGTATGTTTGCAATGTCTGTGGGTTCAGTGTTCTTTGTATCATTTTGGACTAATTCTGAGCATATCTGGGAGTTTCCACCCAGATTTCTAATATAGCTAAAGAAGGCCTTATGATTGTCTTTTGAGTCATTGGCGATTTTTCTCTCAAAGTTGGCCTTGGATGATTTTATGAGTGATCGTAGTTTTTTACTAGTATTGATCAGAGATGTCTTCCCTTTTAGAGATTTTGCTCTATCTTGTAGTAGCTTTCTCCTCTTGTTGTAAAGTTTGTTTATGGCTGGGGTCCACCAGATCGGGCGCTTGCCTTTGGTGGAAAGGGTCTTGATTTTATTTGGGATTGCTTGATCCATGCAATCCTGGAGGTGCTCATAGAAAGCATTTGTAAGGGATTCAGCAGCATGGGTTGTGGTTTCCAATGGCTCAGGGGCCTTGAAGGATACCACACCAGTCTTAAGAAGTGTGAAGTTGGCTTTTGAGAAGTTCTTCACTGTAGTCTTTTTTGTTGGGGGTGGGGACGGGATGTGGATCTCCAGTGAGATTAGTTTATGGTCTGATCTCACCAATGAGGGGTATACTTCCGGTGTAGAGCATTTTGTCCCCATGTTTGTGATGATCAGGTCTAGTATATTTTCACCTCTTGTGGGAATGGTGACAAGTTGTTCCATAGCATTTGAGTTTATGAACTCCAGGAACCTTTGGGCTAGGGTATTGGGGCTTGAGTAATGTTCCCAGTCTATGTTTGGGTAGTTGAAGTCACCCAATATGATGGTGTTTGGAGAGACATTTATACTCTCCAGTGTCTTCAGGAAGGCTGTGTGGGGTTCCTGAGTTTGAGAGGGTGGCCTGTAACATGCTACAAACTGTAGAGCTGTTTTGCCTATGGTTAATTGCACCTGAATGGTCTCTGATGCTTCGTGAGTTGCCACCAGCCTGGAGGTGTGGGTATCCTTGATGAATATGGATACACCTACTTTTGTGGCAGTCCGGGTTTTGGGGCCGGAACGCATGATATGAGGTAAAACCTGATAGTGCCGGGGTGCTCTCAGGAGTCTTGAACCAGGTTTCAGTCACAGCATAGACATCGATGTTCTCCATACTGAGGAGGGCTTTGCATCTTGAGATTTAGACTTCTGGCATTGAGCAGCATTACCCTTAGTTTTTTTTCCATTATTGTTTTCTAGGGCGGAGGGTTTAGGATTTGAGCCTTGTCTAAAAAAGGCACTATGGGGGTGGCAAGAGCCTTTGCCAATATCCGGAAACCCAGGGGTGACAGGTGCAAGCCATCCCTTGTGAAGCAGCGTAGCTTGTTAAGCATATATATATATATATATATATATATATATATATATATATATATATATATATTTACATAGATGAGTGTGTGTCATATATATATATATATATATATGTGTGTGTGTATGTTTTCACTTCATTATCTGGAAATACTGAAATCTTGAATTTCAGTATCTCGAGACGAAAGTGTCGAAAGTGCAGCTGCCCGAAACTGCAAATGGAAATGTTGAGTCCACAGTTGTGGTGGTGCACTATGTGACCTGTGGTTTACTGTGTCTGTAAGGTGGGTGTGCTGTGGGATAAGGGGATGACTGCCTTTCATGTGTGGGTATAGTTGGAGATTAAGGTAAATCCTTTTTTAAGGGTTTTGGGTAGGGATTTGAGTGTATGTGAGTGTGTTAGGAAGTTTTAGGTGCAGGCTAGGGAAGGTAGGTATGAGTGTGAGTGTGTAACTGTTGAAAGTGATGATGTTTGTGCGTATATATATATATATATATATATATATATATATATATATATATATATATATGTAATGTGTTTTTGTGCAACGGGAATGTAAAATGTGTAGCAGTGAGTTTAGTGTCTTTTTCATTTTAGTGCGACCTGACTTTGTATATATAAGTAGCGGGGGTGTGGGGGGCACCCTACAGAGGGGTGCAGGGGGGATTTTTTTATATGTAGGTTACGTGGATTTGATTTGTATTTTTGTGTGTGTGTGTGTGTGTGTGTGTGTGTGTGTGTGTGTGTGTGTGTGCGTGTTTTGTTGGTTTGTTGTAGTGGGGAGAAAGGTGTATGTGTGTTTGCTTGTGTGGTGGAAGGTGCATTTTTAATCAGAGTATCACATACTGAAAGTTCAATATTCTCAAGTTTCAGTATTGTGATGTTCGGTTTTATGAGGTTTCGGTACTTTCATCGCGAGATACTGAAATTCTCGATTTCAGTATTTCGAGATTGTAAAATGATTCCATATGTATGTATATATACATTTACATATATATATATATATATATATATATATATATATATACATATATATATATATATATATATATATAATAACCACCGAAAGGAAGCAGCAATTCAATCAAGATGAAGGCTTTTTCCAGCTGATAATCCAAACGTCAATACTGAGTAACAACTTCTTTATTTCAAAGAACAAAATGTGAGTGCTTTCGCAGAGATACTCTCTGCTTCTTCAGACATTACAAAATCAAGCAGTCATCATCAGTCATATAGCAAACATCAATTAAGCAATGATTCAATTAACCAAATTAGCTACAATCTTAAAATTACTACTTGGTAGTACTGTTGAAACAACCTGCTTCTATAAAAACCCAAAGAACACATTAGATACCAAAGTATCCTATATAACACTTAGCAAAAAGTGCACCAACTAAAACACAAAAACATAAACTTTAAAGTGATACATAACTTTAAAATAAATATGTATAAAACCTTTAAAATATGAATCTTGAGCCCATCTACCGAAGGGCTCTGGTTTTAAGAACAGGCTTAATAGTAACACTTTCATTTAGACCCCTCCCCCTATGTGCTGCCAGTCTAAAGATCCATTTTAACTCAGCCTGTTCTGTTAGATTAACAATATCACCCAGCCTAATGTTAGGATATTGTACGTGCAATACTTGATAATAAAATACATGGTCAGATCCTTCTAAAAGTGTATGCTTAGCTAGCTCACTACAATCTTGCTTCCTTTCCAAACAATATACATGGTCTCTAATCCTCTCTCTTAATGATCTGTTGGTCTTACCAACATAGTATTTGAAACATTTGCCACAGTGTGCAACATACACAATATTGCGCGTGTTGCAAGTACTGTGATTCCTCAATTCCCATAGATATCCTGTATCTGGGTTCTTAAAGAAACGGGATTCATCTATAAATATACATTGCGGACAACTACCACATTTCCTTGTGTCAAATGGCACAAAACTTTCCACTGACGATGGACAAGCACCTATATTCCTATAGCAAAGATGTTGCATTAAACATTTCATGTTTTTATAAGTAAACAATGGTTTGTCTCCCACTAGGTTTCTTGTTTTTTCATCAACCAATAAAATTTTCCAGCTAGCCACAATTGCTTGTTTAATCTTATCTGTGTTGCCACCGAATGGTAGCAACACTGATAAAGATCTATTAGAGCCAGCGGCTGGAACAGTTTCTATCTTTTTCTCGGAGAAATAAGGTTTGGCTCTAGTGCCCCTCCTCCCCGATACTTCAGCTAATCTCTCAACTATAAGTTTTTCCTCATAGCCTCTGGACAAAAAATCTGATTTTAGCCTATCCAACTCATCTTGTCACCTCACTTCCTCACAGCACAATCGTGATGCTCTGATTGCCTGCCCTTTCACAATATTCCCAAATATGGATGGATTGTGCATGCTATTCCTATGCAAAAAAGAAGCTCTATAACAAGCCTTCCTATAAACAGTGGTTCTAAACTCAGAACCCTCTTTATACACAGATACATCCAAAAAAATCAATGCTTTTCCAAGAATGTGTTACAGTAAATTTGAGAAATGAACTTCTGCTATTCAAGTTCATATGAAAGGACATGAGACTATCCACAGTGCCACGCCAAATGAAAAAAAGGTCATCCACAAAACGCCTATAAAACTGAATTTGGCCATTGCCTAGCAAATGGTTCCTTTCCCATGCCACCATGACCAAATTCGCATAGGAGTTGGCACAACTAGTGCCCATCGCAATCCCTTTCTTCTGTAAATAGCAACCTTCATCAAAGAAAAACACATTGTTCTCCAAAACTGTTTCAAGTAATAGAGTAATAAAGTCTGCTTTAACAACGTCAACTAAACCACTGTCCAATAACAGTTCCCTAACCATCTTAACTCCATTTTCATTAGGGATGCAAGTAAACAATGATTCTACATCCATTGTGACTAATAATAAATCTTGTGTTGAGTCAACATTCCTAGCAAAATCCAGCAAATGTTGATTTATTTGTCAAAGCAGTGGAAAATGACTTATATGGAGGCTTTGAAACCTTCCAAAGAACTAATGTCAGTAATCTAACAACGGAAGAAAAGTCAGCACTGCATGATTTGAAACAGAATATGAACATTGCTATACGACCTGCTGACAAAGGAGGCCCGATTGTTATCATGGATGGTGTGTATTATAAAGAGACCATGACAAAAATGTTGAACACTGATGCTTATAACAGGGTCTCTCCTGACTTAGTGCAAGATATTCATATAAGTCCGCATAGAATGTTTCATGAATGTAAAGGTTTGGGTCTGTTGAATGATGAGTTATGTAATTATTTCTTGGTTGAGCATCCAGTAATACCTAGAATGTATGGGCTTCCCAAAATACATAAGAATCCTTTACAACCTGCTTTTAGGCCCATTGTAGCTGGAGCAGGTTGGCTAACTGAGGCAATGTCTATTTAGATTTTGAATTAAAACAAGTACTTCAGAGGTATACCTATGTATTAAGGGATACTGAACAGTTTTTATCAGATCTATATGATTTTGCTAGGAATGGTGACTCAACACAAGATTTATTATTAGTCACAATGGATGTAGAATCATTGTTTACTTGCATCCCTAATGAAAATGGAGTTAAGATGGTTAGGGAATTGTTATTGGATAGTGGTTTAGTTGACGTATTTAAAGCAGACTTTATTACTCTATTACTTGAAACAGTTTTGGAGAACAATGTGTTTTTCTTTGATAAAGGTTGCTATTTACAGAAGAAAGGGATTGCGATGGGCACTAGCTGTGCCAACGCCTATGCGAATTTGGTCATGGTGGCATGGGAAAGGAACCATTTGCTAGGCAATGGCCAAATTCTATTTTATAGGCGTTTTGTGGATGACCTTTTTTTCATTTGGCATGGCACTGTGGATAGTCTCATGTCCTTTCATATGAACTTGAATAGCAGAAGTTCATTTCTCAAATTTACTGTAACACATTCTTGGAAAAGCATTGATTTTTTGGATGTATCTGTGTATAAAGAGGGTTCTGAGTTTAAAACCACTGTTTATAGGAAGGCTTGTTATAGAGCTTCTTTTTTGCATAGGAATAGCATGCACATTCCTTCCATATCTGGGAATATTGTGAAAGGGCAGGCAATCAGAGCATCAAGATTGTGCTGTGAGGAAGTGAGGTTACAAGATGAGTTGGATAGGCTAAAATCAGATTTTTTGTCCAGAGGCTATGAGGAAAAACTTATAGTTGAGAGATATGCTGAAGTATCGGGGGTGAGGGGCACTAGAGCCAAACCTTATTTCTCAGAGAAAATGATAGAAACCGTTCCAGCCGCTGGCTCTAATAGATCTTTATCAGTGTTGCTACCATTCAGTGGCAACACAGATAAGATTAAACAAGCAATTGTGGCTAGCTGGAATATTTTATTGGTTGATGAAAAAACAAGAAACCTAGTGGGAGACAAACCATTGTTTACTTATAAAAACATGAAATGTTTAAAGCAACATCTTTGCTATAGGAATATAGGTGCTTGTCCATCGTCAGTGGAAAGTTTTGTGCCATTTGGCACAAGGAAATGTGGTAGTTGTCCGCAATGTATATTTATAGATGAATCCCGTTTCTTTAAGAACCCAGATACAGGATATCTATGGGAATTGAGGAATCACAGTACTTGCAACACACGCAATATTGTGTATGTTGCACACTGTGGCAAATGTTTCAAATACTATGTTGGTAAGACCAACAGATCATTAAGAGAGAGGATTAGAGACCATGTATATTGTTTGGAAAGGAAGCAAGATTGTAGAGTGCTAGCTAAACATACACTTTTAGAAGGATCTGACCATGTATTTTATTATCAAGTATTGCATGTACAATATCCTAACATTAGGCTGGGTGATATTGTTAATCTAACAGAACAGGCTGAGTTAAAATGGATCTTTAGACTGGCAGCACATAGGGGGAGGGGTCTAAATGAAAGTGTTACTATTAAGCCTGTTCTTAAAGCCAGAGCCCTTCGGTAGATGGGCTCAAGATTCATATTTTAAAGGTTTTATACATATTTATTTTAAAGTTATGTATCACTTTAAAGTTTATGTTTTTGTGTTTTAGTTGGTGCACTTTTTGCTAAGTGTTATATAGGATACTTTGGTATCTAATGTGTTCTTTAGGTTTTTACAGAAGCAGGTTGTTTCAACAGTACTACCAAGTAGTAATTTTAAGATTGTAGCTAATTTGGTTAATTGAATCATTGCTTAATTGATGTTTGCTATATGACTGATGATGACTGCTTGATTTTGTAATGTCTGAAGAAGCAGAGAGTATCTCTGCGAAAGCGCTCACATTTTGTTCTTTGAAATAAAGAAGTTCTTACTCAGTATTGACGTTTGGATTATCAGCTGGAAAAAGCCTTCATCTTGATTGAATTGTTGCTTCCTTTTGGTAGTTATTTTATATGTTCTGTGGGATTTTATCGTTTTTTGTGGATACACACATATATATATATATATATATATATATACACACACACACACACACACACACACACACACACACACACACACACACACACACACACACACACACACACATACAGACACACACACACACACACACACAGACACACACACACGCACACACATATATATATATATAGATATATATATATATATATATATATATATATATATATATATATGTATATTGGCCAATCTGACATGGAATGAACATGCAAACACCACACACTTGTGCCTGACTCCAGTCACCTAATTGAATGATTTGCTTTACATTGCAGAAAACTGCCATTCGGTTTTACACTTTAGAAAGTGTTGTGGGATAATAATGGAAAGCCTAGTTAGAAGGGGGCACACCAGCCATGCATCAATGGTCTAACATCATACAGACCTTTCCAGTCTTTAATCAACAAGTGATGCCCTTTTTTTCATATTACATAGATTATGCATTCAAAATTTGTCTCCTGTCATGCTTACCATATGAACTGCAGTAGTGTAAATGACATGTCCTTCAGTGTTTCATATGCACACACACGCGCACACACACACACACACACACACACACACACACACACACACACACACACACACACACAGTGCATGTGTACAATAAATCACAGATATAGTCAAGATGATGGAATAAAGAGGAATTAGACAAAATGTCCATTCAACTACAGCTCTTCAGAACAGCAGTGATGGAGAATTCCAAAGATATACAAATGTGGTTAATGCCCTTTGCCTTTAGACGATACAATTACTGTATGAACACATATTTAATACTAATGTTTACATAGACTGCACTGGGTCTATATCATATAATCAACATTTTAAAATGTCGAAGCACCTTTACTTGACACAAAAATGTCAAACGCTGACTTTCTCGAATGGCCAAAATACCAATTTCTTTCCAAGGGAAAGAAGTCGGAAGGCCAACAGACAACACGACATAAAAACTAACTTATTTAAGTGGGGGCCTTTGCCCCCCCCAACTAAATATTATAACTCCAAGACTGCACTACAGTCTGGGAAAGGGCAGGTGTGACAAAATGGCCAAACGATTTCTTTCCCTTGGAAAGAAATCGGTGTTTTGGCCATTCGATAAAGTCAGCGTTCGACGTTTTCATGTCAAGTAAAGGTGCTTTGAAAGTTTGAAATGTGGATTATGTGATATAATCCCAACTGCACCCACTTACCTTAAAAGAAATCTGTAATAATAAATATGTAAACATGACAAATGAATGCACAGGTTGTTAAAGTTAATTACAACGTGGGCTATGTGCTCTGCAATAATACAGTGCAAAATGAAACACTGATATACAGTTTAGACAAAATAACGGTACACAAAGTGTATTATATTGCTTTTGGCAGAACCTTTGTAGGTTTATTCTGGGTGCATCCAGGCCTGATCCTTAGATTTTTACTGTAAGTAGAACCTTTGTAGTTTGATTCTGGGTGGATCCATAGCTGATGCTTACCTAAAGAAGAAAGCTGTAATTTTGTGTAAGAGCTCATTGTGAATAATATCAGTGACTGAGCTATTTCATACCCTGGTTTAATGTTTGTTATGAATTTTATAAGGAGAGGAGACTGACATAAGATGACTGGTCTATATGTTCCAGTTTCTAATAAATCTGGTGGAAAATTTTATGCACGATCAGACTTTTCTGCTAATGTTACTAGATTTGGTATTGAAATTTTACTGTGACCTTTACGATATGTAGTAGGAATATTTAAAAAGAAATAGCTTTTTGTTTCGGGAAAATTCTTAACACTTACAGATGAACTGTAAAAACGAGGCCGGATTCAAGTACAGAAGGTCTGATTTATTTACAGGGACTAATCTTTGTGTTAGAGAACAGGTAGCTTATGAAACTAGATGTAGGTTTCTCTGATCACGGGTCTATTAGGGATTATGTTGGGAGTAGTGATGTCTGTACAATAAGGAGAAATACAATTAAGTTTACACATGATTTAGAGAACAGTGGTGTAAAACAGCTTTTATATCAGAATGAGTTATTTAACTGTCAGACTTCCTCATAATATGCATCTTGGTGGGTAGCTCTAAAAACTAAAATTATGTGTGTATATTAGGAAGGTTGTAAAATCCAAGCAAGTTGTTTTAAGTACTGGATATAGAGAGATGGTGCTGATGGGAAGTTAACAATAGAGGACATACCTCATTATTGCAAGAAGTACTGAAGATACAGAAATAGGTTTGGTGGGAAGTTAACAAAAGCTGAAGCAGTTCTGGAAAATCTGAAAAGTTCTGACAGTGGATTTCCTGATAAGATACAAGTGAAAGGTGGTATTAATGAATCTGATGCTGAAATGGAGGCATATAGTAAGGTTTTCATAATGAAGTAGTGTGTTAATTAAGGACATAAATATACATAAACTAGGAAAATAAACCGACTAACAAAAATACAAAAACTGTGAGGAAAGGAACGGACGCTCGAATGGCTAAATGATTTATTGTAAAGCGCTTTTCGTTTGCCTCCTTTGGCAAACTTCTTCAGACAAGACTAATGTTAAAAAACAAACTCTTATATACATAAGGCCAATTACCTTAATCAATTGATCACAATTAAGTGGTACAACCATTTTAAAGCTGTAAAGTCACATAAAAAATTAAATTCAACATTTTTTTTAAAAATAAGTATAAAGAAATATAAAAACAAGCATAATGAATAGCAACCAACAGATACTCAGCGACATAAAAACTGTACAAAAATGTCAAAATTGTACATTTTAACTAATAAAACTAATGCTTAATTAAATCACACTACATAGTCATCTTTTAAAACTTAATAGTTTTAAAATACTAGAAATTGAACAGTGTTCATTCAATCCTGGATAGTGATAAGCATTTAACCTAATCTGCCACATTAACTCGTGTTCCTATGTAGTGTGATTTAATTAAGCATTAGTTTTTATTAGTTAAAATGTACAATTTTGACATTTTTGTATATAAGAGTTTGTTTTTTAACATTAGTCTTGTCTGAAGAAGTTTGCCAAAGGAGGCAAACAAAAGCGCTTTACAATAAATCATTTAGCCATTCGAGCGTCCGTTCCTTTCCTCACAGTTTTTGCATAAATATACATAGTACAATAAGTGTGGATAGTCTGATGTATGACATTTATAGTCTTCTCTATGAATGATCAGCAGATGATTGCCAATGAAAATATTGCTGGATTACAACTGATCAACAGTACACTATCCCTACAATATGCAACAATTCAAGTAAGCATTTTTGCAGGGGAATAAGCCACCTTCTAGTCTTCCACATGAGCACACAAGCAACCTACTTATTCCTTACATATAATAGTCCCTCAGCCACTTAACAGTGGAGAAAAAGTAGAAGCTTTCAATTAAAGCAAACATCGGTCTCTCACACACACACACACACACACACACACACACACACACACACACACACACACACACACACACACACACACACACAATTCAGAGTGATCTTGCACTTGCTAATTTAGCCTTTGATCTACAGTAAAATATCGATTTGACCAGTTGTGTTCAGGGAGTTGGAACCTGCTCAGTTGTCATCAGTCACATACACAGAAGAAATGCTTTCATATGGCACTGTGTAAAGCCAATGTCTGCTCTCTTTTCTCTCTCCCTCTCTCTCTTTTTTTTTTTTTTTTTTTTTTGCTGTTTTTGCCTCTGCTGTCTGTCATCCATCCTTCTTTGAGCTTCCAGAAAACTGACTAATTTGCTCCCCATGATATGGGCAAGGATCAGCTGAGACAGAACAAGATTCAGGCAACCATCAGGAGTAATTTGAGATTAGATTTTTTTGCTTTGGGTCTCTGGCTCTTTTCACCCCCTAAAGGGCCTATAACAATACATGAGAAATGCCAAGTCCCTATTATAACGGCTACACAGGTAAAAAATGCACTGTCCAAAGTCAAGAATACAGCTTCCATGGGACCTGATAATATCCCTGGCTGTGTTGTACCTGAATTACAAAGTGAACTGGTACCACACCTGAGTGTTCAATAACACCCTCATTTCTGTATTTGCTCCTACCAAATGGCACACTGCTATGGTCATCCCACTCCACAAAGTGGGAGCAGCTACAGACCCTGGAAACTACCTCCCCATTAGCCTGATGAGTCTGATATGTAAGGCTATGGAGCACATCATCATGGACCTTATAAATAAGGACATAGGGAATCTCCAAAGTCTGGACCTCATGCAGCTTGGATTTGTGAAAGGTAGTTCATGCCTGCTCAACCTGATAGACATCTTTGAGTCTGTCACCAGAGCTGTGGATGAGGGCAGGGTAGTTCACACAGCCTACCTAGATCTTGCTAAGGCCTTCGACACCATTCCTCACTCAGGAATCATAGATAGACTCACTAAAACAGTCATAAACCCCTATGTCATAAGATGGGTTGCCAACTGGCTCACTGATAGAACCCACATTGAGAAAGTAGCGGAGTCCAAATCTGACTACCGACCAGTTACAAGTGGTGCCCCATAGGGATCGGTCCTAAGTCCTCTCCTGTTTGGCATCTACTTCTCTGAAGTTCAAGCCAACACAAAGGGACTCTGGCTGACCAAGTTTGCAGATGATTGCAAACTGGGAGCCATTATTGATTCTCCAACTGATGTAGACATTTTATAAAAAGGCTTCACTGACACCAGTGACTGGTGCCAGATCCATGGCCTTAAGCTCAATGCCAAAAAGTGCATTGTCATTCCCTTTGGGAAAAATTTGGTGCCCATGAACTACCACATAGGCGGTAATCCACTAAACACTGAAGGTGTGATAAGAGACCTGGGGACACAGGTTGATAGCAACCTCTCCTTTGATAACCACATTGCCACTGTAGTCAGAAAATCCTTCTATGTGGCACATCTCATTACAAAAGGTTTCTCATCCAGGAAGAAAGAGGTCATAATCCCTCTCTACTCATCTCTCATTAGACTTATTTTAGAATACAATGCCTCATTTGGTATGTACCTACAACAACTGGAAAGGCCACAAAAATACCTCACTAAGAGGATCTTAGGCCTTAGACATATGTCCTATATGGACAGACTCAAAAAACTCCAGCTATACTCTGTCTCTTACCGCCTACTTAGAGGCAATCTCTGCTTGACCTGCAAAGGCATGTCTGACTCAGCTGACAGACATGCTACACTTAAAGAAATCCCAATCCCTCCATGCCACACACTCCAGGGACATAAACCTCATTACCACAATAAACAGAACATGCTGGAAGGACAGGTTCCTAACCCAGAGACTTCCCATACTCTGGAACAAACTTCCCATTCACATCAAGCAGAGCACTTCACTGGCCCTCTTTAAGAGAAATCCTGATGAGTGGATGGGTAATAGGAAGTTCATCTCAAGGATCACTTCAGTGGCCTTGCTTGACAGGGGCACTGGCAACTAACTTTGGGCAGCATGATGCCAGGGAATCTTCTTGGGCTAGGCTTATATAGGCTCCAGGGCCGTTAGCCTAGTACACACCTATGAACTTATGAACCTATGAGCCTATGTCACTCCAGGGTTCAGGATGAAATGTACATATCACCATGGCTATATCACTCACTACTGTGGGTGATATCACCCCTCAAGTTTGCCCTGTCCCCTTGACGACAGCACTCCCACATTATCTCCAATTTCTGTTAGGATTCTACTCTGGGAATGAGTGCTAAGACATGGATCCCCCTACCCTTGAAGAAAGATGAACCAACAAAGCCAAATCACTCTTCTGTTCACCCATGCCAGCTCCATGAGGTGCCCAAGTCACTATTTGAGCATCTGTCACCTGAACTGTAGCTTAAACTATACCCATGTATACCAATGGAGCTCATAAATTACTATGGATTTTGAAGAGTGGTTACTTAGTGGATCAAGGCATATTAAGGAATTGTATGGAGAGTTTTGAAGCTCATTTATAAAGATAAAGTGGAAAGCAAAGTATTGGTAATTGGCAGATAGCATGTTAAATACTGATTATAAAATTGTAGTCTTTTTTTACACAAAGACAGCAGGATGGTCATAGGAATTATTATAAATAGCAGGATGGTAGGTACAGGATATGAACATGAATAAATGTCAAGTGTAATTTAGGGTTTGCAAATAAAATAAAAAGAATGGCATGGGCAGTTTAATGACACTAGATGCAGAAAAGGCTTTTAATAGAGTTATTCACAGTCATTTGGGAATGTGCTGGATAAGGAAAGAATTTGCATTAGCATGTGTATGCTGTGTCTTCTGTTAGGCATATGATGAATGGATGGCGGGGCTGGTAGTTGTATGCAATGTGAAGCATTAATAGGGACTATCTGCAAACCACACATGCTCTGGTGTTTGCATAAATGCAATGAATAAAGAATTAAATAAGGGGATATTGTGAGGGTGTGCAGCTGTGCAGAGGAAAGGTATCAACCTATTTAAATTTGTGTAGATGATTTAGTATTATTCAGTATTAATATGGTAGAAACTAATATGTTATATGAGGATGCAGTTGAGTGATTAGGCTGGTTAAGACTGGCTGTTAACATTTAGAAAACCAAGTTTTGGTAGGAAATGTATTATTGGAGTTAATGCTAGTTAAGTTTAAGGTTATATAGATTTTGTTTGATGATAAAACAGCATCTAAGGATAGCTGGAGAAGCAGTTTTGACAGAACGAAATGTTTCTATGCATCATGGAATAGAGTTCAGATGTCTAATGCAAAACAATTTAAGCATGATTATTCCAGCATTTTTTGGTCAGAAATTTCATACAGTAGGAGTTCATTTTTGATTAAGTATCTGGAAATAGACTTACAGTGTCTTTAAAGCAATATTGGAAAACAGAATAAATCAGTCAATTAAATCTCATAAATAGTGATGTTTTGTATAGGCCATGAGAGGAAGAAGGTATTTATATGATTAATTCTGTTGCATTACCATGGTCTCTAAAGAGTCATTTATTGTGGTGTATTCTAAAGGAAGCGGGAAAGGATGGATTTTCAGGTGCATTTTATATGCCAATTTTTCAAAAAGATGAAAAATGTGAGGCACTAAAAAGATGTTAATGAAAGGAGAGAGAGGTGGATGATGCTGTCATTATAGTCAGGTAGTTTTTGGTGTGAACAATGCCTCATGAAAAAAAGAAATGACCTGCATTTGGATGTTGTGACCAGGAACATAGGTCATTATTCAGTGAAGGTATACAATAGATAAAAATGTGAAAAGACTGCATACTGTGAATGAGCCAACCAAAGCTTTTTGTAAATACACAAATACCTTATTAGGATAGCTTCTGCCCCATATCCAGCCTCATCACACTGATAACTGTATTAATTAGTTTCTTTACTTATTACGGTAACTTTTTCTTGCACACCTATTATTATTATTATTATTATTATTATTATTATTATTATTATTACTGTCAATTATTTAAAATAGGTTTTTGGCTCAGCTAGACTAAACCAGTTAAATGAAAACAGACAAGTAAATAAATAAACAGAGAACTTATTGGAAAGAGCTAAGTTTGTGTTTGAAATATGGTAACATGTTTTCACATTGTAACAGAATGAATATGCATTGATCAGGTGGGAAGAGGCGCTCAAGATGACTAGGTTGGAGAACGTTACTGAAACGCTGTAATCTATGGGCAGTATGAAAGTCAGGATTGGTAGGCAATGGGACTCTTGTTAAATACTGTGGAAGTCTGGAGTTGCAAGACTTGCTATTATGCTGTATAATATGTTGTTGGTGTAAATGACTGGAGACACACCTCCCTAGACTGTATGAAGAGAGATATCATGAAGCTCTTGGAATAGGGTCTATATTACGAGAGCAAAAAGACGTTATGCGAATATGTAAACGTTGAACCATATAGCGCAAAGTGGACTTAGAGCAAAAGTCGAAAACCACAAAAATGGAAATATCAAATTTCCATGGTTGACCCATCTGTGGATTAGCCGCATAAGGTAAGTGTTGGATAGTTACGGAGTTTAGGATAGGGTGCGAGTTAAGTTAAGTGCTTAGATAAGTAATGTATGTTAGATTTAGTGTAGGGTTTGAGGTAAGGTTTTGTTAAATGTATGTATGTAGGTTATTTATTTTGTTTGTGTATATTTTCGTAGGGGAAATGTGCGGTAGTTACAGACCTTAGGGTTAGGGAGGGGTTAAGGAAAGTGCATAGTTAGTTGTGTATGAGGAGTTTAGTGTCAAGTTAGAAGTAGGGTTTTGTGCTTTACTTTAGGTTAGAAATAGGGTTTGGTTTGTGTATGTATGTGGTTTATTTATTTTATTTGGGTAGGTAGTATATAGGTAGTGGTGGGGTTGGCCAACTATGACAGTTCAATTTTTTTTTTTTGCTGTTTCGTGCGTTCAGGATTTTCACAGTTCGCAGTATAGGGGTCGATATTTTAGTATTCGCGCATAGGGTTTTTCGCTTTCATAATATAGACCCTTCGGAATATATGTCCCAGGCTGATTTCAGCCTAGTACTGAGCAGCATTTTACCTTCTCTAAGGATGTTGCCAAAGTACAAACAGAAGATGACTGACTTTAATAAGTGGCTTAGTTCCTGCTGTCATTCTAAGGGCATGCAACATTTGGCAGCATGGAATGAGATGGTCAGTAGACCACTCTGCTTTGCCAGGGATGGTCTGCACCTCTCCCCGCTATGCTTTTGAATATTAGCTAAAACATTGTACTCCCCAATAGTGCCTTTTTTTTAGTCAATGCCAAACTGAAAGTACTTCCGACATAGCAAATCAAAACCAAAAAAATCTAAAGGTGTCTGCTAAATGCTAGGAGTCTAAACAAAAAACTCTACTCTCTACAAGCTTTCCTCAGCTTAGAGAATGCTGATATCTGTGCGGTCACTGAGACATGGTTTAAAGTTATTGAGAGCACACTGGCAGTACAAGCCTCTAATGCCTTCCACTCATTTAGACCAGCTACTACACAGACAGGGACTTAAGGTGGAGGTGTCTTGATTTACATCAAAAATAAATATACCTCAAGGCTGGTCAAGCAAGATAATGGACTTGAGCTTCTCCATGTTCAAATCACCACAGGCAAAAATCCCATACCACTTCCTTGCAAGATATATGTTCTACTTTCTGACCCAGAAAATCCATAACATGGATTTAAACTTATTGGAAATACTCACCATCCAATCCAATACCATATTCAAGGGTGACTTTATTTACACCACTATTAACTATGAATCATATGTGTCACCAAATATAATGGCACAGAGATTCCTGGATTTTGTAAACACAGACTCCCTGGACCAGGTTGTCAATACACCAACCAGGGGTGCAACCATACTTGATCTGGTTCTCACTAATATAGGACAGAGCCACACACTCCATAGTGTAATTTCTTCTCTGGTAAGGTCAGACGTCAAAATGGTCTCCTTTGAAGTAAAAATAAAACCTGGAACCCCAGCTAAGCCTGGAATATTCAGGAACTACTTTAAGGCTAACTTCCTACTATTAAGTGAAAACCTGACATAATTTCAAGCCCCCATAAACCCCGAGAACACTGCTGCATATGTAAAACTATTCACAGAAATCCTATACAAGCATGCTAATAGCTGCATAGAGGCAGCTGTATCCATCAGGAAAAGAAGTACAGAACTAACTCAAAAAACAAGCCACTCTGTTAGAATCACAACATCAAAAGGCTTTATAACAGGAGGAAGAAAATCATGGCAAACATTAGGAGGTGCAGCACCCAGCAGGATTAAAGCACTCTCATCAAACTAAACAAACAACTCAAGAGGACAAATAAAGCCTATCAAAGACAAATTTGAGGTAAATTTGTTTGCTTGGGCCATGGACAACCACAAGGCTTTCTTTAGCTATGTTTGCAACCTCAAAACAATACACAATTGTGTGCAGAGTTCATTGTTAATGAAGTCACCTGTACTGAGCCAGAATACATAGTAAACCTAATGGCTGACAAAAGATAAAGCACAAACATATAACCAAACAAATACCTTCCGAAGGCTGCTGATAAAAGTTAAAAATCCTTTATTGGAGGAATGTCCATAATACAACCATCATAAAACCATAAAAACTGTTGAGCGCTTTCATACACCCTCTTAGGTGAACTTCTTCAGAACAATTAAGAACAATTCAGATGCACTTAAATATCAACACAGCTTGTTACCAATTAAATAATTACACATTCTTTTGGAAATTAAAGGGGCATACTTCCCCTCTTTACAATACATAATGTTTCATCTTTAACATTGGTGCAATAGAGCAACTATCATTTAAACCAGGATATACTGTTGCTCTTAAACTAATTTGCCATCTAGTTTCCTATGGCTAATGGCTGACAAATTCAGCTGCACCTTTACCCCTCTCTCCCCTCAACCTTTCCTCAGGAATACCATTAAATATAACTACCCCTGCTAACCCTAAGTAGCAGGTCCTTAATGCTCTTTTTAAGACCAAGAACACTGCATCAAAAGGCCTGCATAACATCCCAGGATACCTTCTTAATAACATGAAATATGACCTATCAGGCCATTTGAAATTGTTATTTAACTGAAGCCTCCAAACAGGCTTTGCACCTCATGAATGGAAAATAACAACAGTCATCCCTCTGCACAAAGGTGGGCCATCTACAGACACTGGAAACTATATACCCTTAAATCTCACTAGTCTCGTATGCAAAACTATGGAAAAGAATTATCATGGAAATGATCAATAATGACACTGAAACCAACCCAATTGGCTTCGTCGAGGGCAGGTTGTGCCTGGTCAACCTGGAGGACACCTTTTAGAAGGTCACCAATGCAATGGATGAGGGCATAATGGTTCACACTGCCTACCTTGACCTGGCCAATGCCTTTGACACAATATCTCACTCAGGCATTGTTGACAACTTAGGAAGTTAGGTATAAATCCTTATGTCACCCACATGGCTCTCAACTGTACAGATTTTTGCAGAATGTCCAGATTTTTGCCTTGTTTTTTTGGTCTGTCTCTCATGGAATTGGTGGTTTTCTAGCAAATTGCTGACAGTTGGAATATCTAGATGGAGACATGCATTTAGTTTCCAGACTTCATGTCCTTTAATGGATGCATGCTAGTATGGAACCTGCAAATTTTCTGGGTTTGTAAGAACAATATTTAGTGTCTCCCCCTATTTTTGGGCCTTTGTCCCTCCATGATTTTAGGCTTTGTCCTGATTTCTTGCACTGACATGTTGGGAGGTATGCCCAGTGAATAGCCAGCTGGCTCACAGACAGGACTCATGAAGTTAGAATTGGGGAGTCCACCTCTACAAACATGACAGTCACAAGCTGCATCCCTTAGGGATCGGATGTGGGACCACTCCTTTTTGACATTTACTTCTCTGAAGTCAAGGCCAATTCCAATGACCTCTGGCTGACTAAATTTGCAGATGATTGTAAATTAGGAGCAATCATAGAATCCCCCACCACCACAAATGTTCTCCAGGAAGGGTTGACACAGACAAATACCTGGTGTCATAGCCATGAATTAAAACTAAATGTCAGGAAATGCATAATAATATCCTTCTGAAAGAGGAAGTCATCCAGCACTGGTAACTATCATACAGACAACACACCCCTATGAACTGACCTAGTAATCAGGAAATTGGGGGCACACATAGACAGTAATCTAGCCTTTGACCATAACATGCCTACAGTAGCGAGGAAATCATTCTATATTGCACGGGTTATAAATGAAGGTATGCATCTAGATCCAAGGAAGTCATTGTTCCATTGTATTCAGTATTCATCAGACCTATCTCTGAGTATAGTGCCACTTTGGTATGTCTCTAACCAAGCACATCCAACAAGTAGTACACTCACAGAGGTTCCTCACTAAAAGGATATAAAGTGTAAGTAATATGTCCTATGCAGACTGCCTCAAGGCCCTATCCCTATATTCTGTCTCTTACAGGCTGTTGAGGGGAGATCTATGCCTGGCATGCAAGGCATTGTCAGACCCCACCTTGATGGACCTTCTGCATATCCACAAAACAAACACCACCAGAATTACTCATTCTAAGGACTTAAACCTTGGCTGTGATATAAATAGGACCTCCTGGAGACACAGGTATATATATCCTTGAGACTACCCACTCTCTGGAACAGGCTCCCTGTCCATGTGAAGCAGAGTTCCTTCCCAACCCAAGTGTAACTTTGACAATTGGATGGGAAAATTTATCCCTGGTTTATCTTCTAGCCGGTCTTACACACAGGCCAACTAGGCATCTGCCTTGGGCGCCACTCTAGCAGGGGCACTTTTCCAGTAATCTAGATGGTGTTGGTAGACCAGAATGGAGGCACTGAGCAGGGGGGAGCTGTGCAGATCTTTTGCCTAGGGTGACAGGTGATCAAAGCCCCATCCTGTATGTCTCTAAGGGACACCAGCAACCTATACATTGTTCATGTCCCAGGCCTCTCCTTGTAAACGTTTCATCTCCAAAGAATTTGCTTATACTTATCAAGGGTACCAGAACTTGTCAGATATTTGGGATGCATGGCTAGGCTTAAAGACTCCCCAGTGGTCGTAGCATAGTACACACCTATGAACCCATAAGCCTATGATAAAACATGATTTAAATAGACTTTTCAATCAAATGCAATTACAGGAAAATGGAGGAGAGGTGATTTTGTATTACTGTTGCTGTGAATTTTTCTATTTTTCTGTTGTTTTATGGTTATTTTGCATAGGTGTATTTTAATTTTTTTAATTCCTCACCTATTTTTATGAGTGCCATCTATCTAAACTATTGCAAACTTAGACAGGCAGAGCTAAAATTTAATGTTTCATTCAAAGATCAGTATTTCAAGGATTTTCCCCAAATATCACCATGTGTTATCAGTACTGGAACACAAATGTAGGCACATGGTGTGGGGATAGCCTTCTGATTGTGCCAGCAGTGGATTAGTATGCAACCTGCTGAGCTGTTGAGAGCTATGCTATTACTTTTCAGCTTTTATGATGTTACTGAATTGAGAAAAACAAGCTAAAGCATTTGTGAAAACTCATCACTTCACAGAGCATTACAATTAGTACTGAGTGATGTATATGCAGTATGGCTTGATATACTTCAGTTAACTATCTAATTGTCTCAGTTTTTTTTCATTTAATTTTTGTATTTTGAGTATGTGTCCCTTTGTGGAGTGACCTGAGCACATTGTTTTATTAACTGTCTTATTCAAAGTCACACATCAAGACAACCCAATATGGAGGAAAGCAAGGCCTGGACTACAGGATGAGGCACATTGTGTACATAATGTTATCTCATTGCATGTTCCCTAGAGCAAACTTCGTAACATTTAGTAACACCTGAAAACTATCTAGTATGATGGGGATCATGGGTATGGGCAGGCATTTCTGATTGCTACTACTACTCAGCATTAACCATGCTATGCACAGTATCTAAACACCCTTGTCATTGGTACATCCTAAATATTGAAGTAAAGATGTAGCAGATATATTAAAATTACTACTTTAGATATATTTAAACTGATTACTAATAATATAACAAGTGTACAGTACTCTTTACAAAATTCTTTGCCTTGCTGACTGGCTTGTGCCCTTTTAAATTCATTAATGTGTTTAAAGCTGGCATAGTTGGTGTCCTTGTGCTGCAAAAAATGCCAACTTAAAAATTAATGTGTACACTGTGGCCTACATGGTGTATGCCTGGCTACACTCATGATGGGGTTATACCCTTGAGTGAGCTAGGACAGCAGCTGGTAAGACCATATTAATGTAAGCCATGTTCTGTCTGCTATATAATTAATTATATTGTTTCATGTATGTTGCCAATCAGGAACTGTGTTTTCCTACACAATAAATCATTGAGCAGCGAACTTGATCACTTAGGAACACGTTTGTAATGTAATGTATGCCCGTTTCTATTGATTTATATTTTTTCAGAGTTTGTACACTTAAGCTCTAACATAGACCAACTATTTTTGTATCTGCTGTACAATAATTCTAAGTGCTACCCCAAAAAATAATGCTAAAGAAATATTCAGCATTTACAGAAAAGATTTATTAAAAATATAAGACAACTTTCTTGTTCTCACCTATGGCCACCTGTGGGTGACAACTAAAAAAATGAAATTATGAGTGCAAGTGGCAGAAATTAGGTTTCTCTGATGGCCCTTTCTGCTGGCAGTTTATGACCGAGTAAGGGTCTTGTGGGTCTTAGACTCCTATTAAAGAAAGGCTGATGATCTTTCAGACTGAGTGGGCAGAGAAGGTTCAGGCAGTGCCCTACTGACCAGTAGCCCAGGGCCAGCTCAAGACATGGCGGAGACTTTACATCTGTTGATTGCCATGGAAACATCTGTAATACCATAAACAACAACAATTGGCTCAAAGAATATCACAGCAAAGTCTTTATTCCTTACACCACACAAGCGTTCGCACATACGTGCTTTCTCAAGTGTAACAAAAAAGAGCAAAGAACAAAGCATATATAGATACTGCACTAATTAAACATCATTCAGTTAAAACAAATTGATAATTTAAAGTCACATAACCAGGGAGATAGTTATATTTGAACATATACAAAATAAATAAATACATTTGCTACAAATGCCCAGAGTTAATAAAAATTACTATAAAAAATGTGTTTATAAATAAGGTATATAACCTTTGTTATTTCATCAACAGTCTAGATTTTAAGACTGGTTTCAAACTAGATATCTCATTTAAATCTGGTAAACATTGTGCCCTAAATATACATATAAATCGATATTCTTTCCTTTCTGTTAATAATATTTTACCACCACCCCTTACACCCATTCACACATTAAATTTAAATACATGATTACTACTCTCATTCATTATATTATTATTTAATGCACTTGATCTCTGTCCTTCTACGTATATCAGAGCAGTGTTCACAAATTCTATCCTTCAACCTTCTGTTACTTTTTTCTACATACAATGTTAGGCATTTCTTACACCTAGTCAGATAAGCAATATTTATTGTATCAGAGGTAGCAGATGCATCCAGAACATATTTCTTCCCTTTTATTGGCTAAATAAAGATATTATCATCAGCAAAATGCATACAGAATGTATAGTTAAAATGTGGTCTCCCATTTTTGCCATCTCTTGTTAACCTACCATTCTTTCTCTGTAACACGGCTGTCTCTTTAAATTCATAGAGGTTATATATATATAAATAATGGACCCTCAAAAGTATCCTAACCTCTGTAATACCCCAAGAAATTTGCAATCAGTGGATGCTTGGTTTGCTGCCACAACAACCCTTACCATGACAAGTAGAAGAAGAGTGAGTGAGTGAAGAAGGTAACTAAAAATAGATCTTATATTTACCAAACATGAAGTCGTTGGTTTGTTAAGAAGATGCACCATCTTCTAAAATGTGATACCTTCTTGAGATCTGGTTCAACAGATCAAACCAGTTTAATCTTACAATGTATTTTAAATGAATGGATTTGAAAACAGAGTAAATACATTAAAAATATAAGATGCCAGTTTCAGAGATTTGATTTATGAGCTAAGGTTAAGTGTTTAATTCAGAATTTAGATGTGCCCAAGAAAACCAGTAACTGATGAAATATATCTAAGCATTAGAAATGAAACGAGAATTTGTCTTTTAAAACAGAAGACATATTGAAGGACAAACACTGCATTTATTTCCATTAGTTTTATGGTAAGACATGAAATATGTCTTGCCAGTCAGTAAAGTCACACAGCAATCAATCAGAACTGCTACTCTGTAACTGCATCTCAAAACCAGTGGAATAAAACTATAAGGTGTAAATGGAATTCTGAGTGCCGGCTATTAACATTGATCAGAACTCCACAGCACATTACACTTACTTATGCCTTTCTACCTACACAGTACATGACAAAATACACACATTCAAAATACCTGTGATTCATGGAATAAAGGTCTGTATTCATACTTCCTAGTTATCAATATACTTTTATAACTGTCTGATTGTCTTTCCAGGATATACTAGTAAAATAAAGAGTTCTTAGCAGCTATAATTAAGAAATATGTAAATGAGCCAGAAATAGCCGGTACCTTCAGAAGGAAAGGCAGAAGACATCTAATGGCTTCAGAAAATGAAATGCTCTCAATGCACCTTGCAAACTGCATGCCATTTAATTTTCGAATACACCTCTGTGTAAAAAAAACAGAATTAAATGACATTTATATCTTCACCTAACATTTGAATCTGTCAAGGAAATGCCTGCCATGAGACATTAATGACACACAGTTTAATCTCACAGACCACCTTGAATGAACAGTCCAGAACTATCATCTTTTTTAACTGTCTATAGCATTTGTTAATGCACTTAGAAAGCATGTAAAAACAATTAATCAAATCTGAAATGAGCAGGTTTAGTCAAGGCATTGTATACGTCCATTTGTTCAAAGCAGGGTATAGCTGGCTAAGTTGCTATGTATGCAGCTGCAGTAATTTATAACTGCTTTTTTCTCACTTGAACTAATACTTTAAATATATTCATGACAACCTGTAGAGTGATGAAACAGAAAACCAAGTGTTTGTTTTTATTTATTTGAATAATAAGCTGCAGATAATTCAGCTCATCAAGTATTTGTTTTTATTTGTGTGAATATGTGTAGATGATTCATTTTGTTACACTGACCACTTTTGCTGAAAAGCAAAAATCACATATAAAATCTGCAAAAATATATGGGACCCTGTTTTGTAACCTGCTCAGGAGCCATCCGATACAACTGAGAGGTACAAAGATACCTCAAAACGCGAATCAATGGACTGCAAGGCTTTCCAGATAACCAAATTCTATAGTAACTTTCTGTCCTCTCAGTACCTTATCACCCTCCTAGAGGACATCTATGTCTGACATACAGCGCATTAAAAAATCTTCTACCATGTGAAGCCATTTGCTTATAATACTGTTGGGTGACCTGAACACAAGAGGACATTTGTCCATAGAAAACATATTATCAACCATACCAAGAATTTTGGCAACATATCTCAAAGATCCCAACACCTGTGTAATAAATCATCACCATCATCATTAACCCCCTTTTCCCCCATTTTCTACATGAAGTCGGGGTGTTGCATCAGCTGCCACCATTGTTTTGATTCAATGTTGCTCATCTATTATCTTCAGTGAGCATGCCTAACAGTTGCAGGTCTTCTCTCACACAATCCAGCTATCTCTTTGCTGGACATCCTCATTTCCTCTTATTTTCTTTCTGTATGTCTCATATCTTCTTCCCCAGATTGTCTTCTTCTTTTCCTGCACATGTGCCCGAACCACTTCAGTCTGTTCTCTTTACCATTTTCTGCAGTTGGAGCTATTTAGGCTTCTCTACTGATGTTCTTATTTTTTATCTCTCCCAAAGTGTTTATCTCATCACATCACAGGCACTTAATGTCCATCACCTCTAATTTCCTTAATTATTGTGTATTCACTGACCGGATAGTAGTCTGGTCACATCATTGTTTTGTACACCATACGTTTTCAGTTTCTTTTCTCATAGGAAACCCCGGACACTCTGTGCCAGGTGGCTGCAGCCCCTCTGATTCTAGTTTTGACCTTCACAATCAGACTTAACTTCTCCTCAACCACCCCTCCCAGATGATTGAAGCTATTATGGTGCTCCTCTATTTTTCTTCTATCTCAGTTTTTGGCTCTATCCGGTTTCCCCCATTTGCTGCCATTACCACTGTCTTATCTGTGCTCAGTTTCATCTTGTGTGCTTTCAGCTCTACATTCGATTCCCCTCTCATTTGCTGAAGTTCTTGTTCAGAATCTACCTGTAATGTTGCATTGTCTGTATATAGTAGCTTTCTTGATCTATTCCCTCCAACCTGTTTGCTAACATAGTCCATAACCAGTATGAACAGCAGTGGGCTCAGAGCTGAACCCTGTTGCACACTCACTTCCAATGGGAACCCCTCTGTCAGTCCAAATGCTGTTCATATTCACGTCATCGGGTACTTGTACATAACCTGCACTAATTCTAACAATATTTCTTGGACTTTGAACCTTCACAACTACTCAAATCATCTTTCTTGGGACCTTGTCATATACTTTATATCTAGGAATGCCCAGCTGAACTCTTTCTTCATCTCTAACTTCTTCTCGACAATCTGTCTCACTGCAAATATTGGGTTGGTTGTACTACACCCTGATCCGAATACAAACTGCTCATCTCTCACCTTACTTTATACTGCTCTATGTAATTGTTTATCAATTACCCTCTCCAGAAGTTTCATGTAGTACGATAGGAGTTTGATACCTCTGTACTGTCCACATTTAGGTTCATAGGTTCATAGGTTTATACTGGGCTAATGACCACCAGTGTCTTTACAAGCCTAGCCATGCAACCCAACTCAGTTTTGTCCATGAGTTCCTTGAACTCCTATATGGTGGGGTATGTTAGTAAAGAGGTAACTAAGAGTCATGTATTGGAAGGTATGTTAGTTGGGGATTATTTTAGTTACTGTCTACCTCTGTCCAGATGAGAAAAGTGGGCCAGCTTGGGGGTGAATTTGCAATTTCCCATCCAATGATCAAAGTTTATTTTCATTGGGGTCTGGGATGAACTCTGCTTTATGTGTGGGAGCTTATTCCATAGCACGGGGATCATTTGAGACACATATCAGTCTCTCCTGCATGTTCTGTTTATGTTACTGGCAAAACTTAAGTCCTTGTATCTAGTATTTTTGGAGCAGTTTGTCTTGTGGATGTGCAAGAGCTCCATCAGAGCTGATCTGAGGATGCCTTATACGCTAGGCATAGATCGCCTCTCAATAACCTGTAGATGACTGAATACAGAGACTGTTCTCTTTACCATTTTCTGCAGTTGGAGCTATTTAGGCTTCTCTACTGATGTTCTTATTTTTTATCTCTCCCAAAGTATTTATCTCATCACATCACAGGCACTTAATGTCCATCACCTCTAATTTCCTTAATTATTGTGTATTTACTGACCGGATAGTAGTCTGGTCACATCATTGTTTTGTACACCATACGTTTTCAGTTTCTTTTCTCATAGGAAACCCCGGACATAGGTGATCTGTGTAGAATAGGGCATTCATGCCCTAGATTCTCCTGATGAGGAACCTTTTAGGGCATTCCAACTGTTGCAAGTGTCTGGTTAGGCACATGCCAAAGGGGGCATTGTACTTAGTGATGGGTCTGACAAGCGCTGAGTAGAGTTGTACTGTAAGTTCCAAGGACCTGGATGCCATACTCTTGCTTATGAGCTGGGCAGCATAGAATGATTTTCTTACTATCTTATTTACATGTTGGTCAACGGCCAGATTACTGTCTACCTATGTTCCCAGAGCCCTAACTATTAGATAAACTCACTGGGGTATTTTATCAAAGGAGTACTTAACTTGGGTTGATGATTGCCCAAAGAGCACTATAATGCAATTCATTGTATTGAATTTTAATCTTTGGCACCAGTCATATGTTTGTGTTAGACCCTCTTGTAGGATGTTGGTGTCTTGGGGGTAATCTATGATAGCTCCCAGTTTACATTCATCAGCAAACATGGTGAGCCAGAGGCCTTTGACCTTATCTTTGACCTCCAAGAAGTAGATGGAAAATAGGAGCGGGCCCCACATGGGACCCTAGAGTACTCCAGTGGTGATCTGTCACCTGGTGATGGTGATCACACTGATCCTGACTTCTTGAGTTCTAGCTGTGAACCATACAGCAATGCAGCAAGTTATGCAGGGATCTCTGCTGAGTTTTGAAAGTCTGTCAACAATACCCAAGTGGGGCATTGTATCAAATGCCTTAGCCAGGTCAAGGTAGGTGGTATGCACCATTTTCCCCTCATTCATGCCTTTGGTGACCCTCTTGAAGAAGTTTACCAGGTTGACTAGCTTAACAAAGCTAGACCGGGATGGGTCCAGTGCCTTTAGGTTGCCACTGTCCTTGTTGATCATTTCCATGATTGTTTGTTCCATGGCTTTGACTTGTCAGACTAATGGGTCCCTAGTTCTTGGAGTTTGTATGTGCAGTAGCATAGGAAGGGAGATGCAAAGGGGGCATATGCTCTAGGCACAACATGTTAGATGATGTAATCAGAGTGCTGTTCCTGCATTATTTCAGAAATGCTGGTACAGAAAGCAACTTTTTTCTGCAGTTGCTTCTGGCGAAGAGCTGGTAGAGAGGAGGCATGCCTGGAAGGGTGTGTGTGCTTCAACTGATATGAGCAATTTATTGGAGCATTTCATTTTTTTTCTCTTCACTGTGAGCAAGGGTGTGGGGCACTGAAATAAGAGGGGTGATTGTTGTGGCTGTCTATTCGCCTGGCTTGCAACCTGTTTTGAGGCTGTAATTGAAGGACCTCAAGTGGTCCTGCTAGGTCATGTTTTAGGCTATTTAAGGGACAACCAGGGATAATGTTGGGGCCCACTGAAGCAGTGTTTGTGGCCTCAGTGTGCACCACCAGGACCTGCTCCCTGTTGATAGTTGGTAGATATGCTAGAAGGACTTTCCCAGGGGGTAGTGAAGGGAGTGGGGGGTTAGAGATAAATTTATCAGTCAGTTGATTTGCTATTTCAGATTGGTCAAAGAAGGTTGTGCCATTTACCATCAGTTCTGCACACTGCTGAGTATTACCTTTAAGACTCCTGAAGTAGATGAAGTAGGCCTTGTGATTGTCTATAGCCTGGGAGGCTATCCTGAGCTCATAACTGGCCTAGTTGGACTTTATTATACCTCTTAATTTCTTGTTTAGATGAGTTAGGGAGCCCTTGTCTCTATAATAGCTGTTCTTTCTGATTTTGGCCATTACTTTTTTCTGTTGTTATACACATTGGTAAGGTAAGTATTCCACTAGTGAGCTTTGTTTTGGAAGTTATAGCTGGGCTTACGTCTTGTAGGTATGGCAACTTCAATGCAGCCATTTACATGTTTGCACAGGATTTCTATAAATAATTCTGCATAGGTAGCTGTGTTTTGGATACTGCTGGAGATGAGAATTTTGACAAACTGCTGCCTAATACGATGTAGTTTGCTTTAGAATAGTTCCTAACTGTTACGGGTTTAGTTGCGTTTTCCAGGTTGATTTTTATTTTGAGAAAGACAGCCTTCTGGTCCGACCTCACCAATGAGGATGCGTGAATGCCTCCTTTGTTCTTGTATACTGGCACTAGAATGCTTATTCTGTAGTCATCGGAGAAATGCCTATCACTCCATACCGCTATGAGTAACCTGTGAAGCCATTTCTTTTTTAACTTACCAACGTCTTGATCATATCTGCTGTGATCTCATCTGCACCTGCAGTTTTTCTGGACTGCATTATCCTTATTGCTGTTCTTACTTATTCTATGGTGGCATTCCCTTCTTCTTTTATCATAGGCTATGTCTGGGGCAGTATAGCTTCTGTGGGGTTTTCTTCATTAGAAGCTGCTGAAAGTACTCCTTTCATCTCCATTTGATGGCTCTTATGAAGGGTCTCTGATGACTGTTTCCCTTATCTTTCTGTCTTTGCCTAGCAACCTAATATAGTTTCTTTGTGCCATTTGCTGTGTCCCATTCCAGAAGTCGGTAGAATGCGTCTGATGCATTGATTTTTTTTTAATTTATTTGATTTATATTTGTTTTTACTGGGGTGGTGCACTGATCTCAGTTGACTATTTCTAGGCACAGCCTGAGTGAATAGCATCCCATAAGAAATAAAACATGTCTGCAGCTACAAGGATATGCAAAATCACACACATATGTATGCATATATATATATATATATATATATATATATATATATATATGAGAGAGATGCACATTATGCACAAATACAAAAATATTCTACAGCATTTACTTCAAGAAGCAGTTTGCAATGTCAAAACGTGTGAAAAAATGGAATTGTGCTTAGCAGTGCTTTTTGACCAAGAACAAGGTGGTTTGGGATTACCTGATTTGAACTGGTATTTCTGAGTTACACAGATACATAGCACAGTGGAAAGGGATGATAATTAAATGGGAAGGAAGCTTAAGAAACAAGGGAAGACTGGGATTTTGGATGCAGACCCTTAAGGAGAATAACAATAACCATACATAATATTATTTCATAAAGTAGCAGAAAGTATTATAAGAACTAAGCCAACATGGGAACGGAGAAAATAATGCCTGCTGATAGGGATTATTGCAATTAGGGGTACAGGGAATAAGCAAGAGGGGACTGGAATTTACTAGAGGAAGCAGGCAAATGAACCAAGGTACTAGGAACAAATAATTAGAGAGGGAAAGGTAATATAATGGGAAGAGGCCAAGAATCCATCGGAACTGCAGGCTAGAGATTACCTGCACTGTCAAGAATTTATATCAGAGTATAGGCAAAGTGAAAGGAACATGGGGATCCTAAGTGAAAGACCAGCACTGGTAGAGTTTTTAGTAGAATTTAGAAAATAACATAGTTTTGGGAGTGTAATGAGTTGGTAAATATTAAAAATTCCCTGCAAACTACTCTGCCAGAAATACTGGGTGAGTAAATAGGAAAGGATTTTTTGATCTGTGATTCGATACAAAATAGGAATTGCCTAGACATGGTAAAGCCTTGCTGAGTTTAATTCTGACTGCTGCCAAAAAAAAAAGTTACTATAAAATGGAAATCAAAGTATAAACCAACCATTCTAGAAGTAGTAAATATAGTAACAGAGATAAAAGAACTTGAAGTGAGATCTCTTGAAAAAGGTAGGAGCAAATTACATAGAAAAAATGGAACTGTGGGAACAATACATGCAGAATAATGTTTTGGAGAAGAAGACAGGAATTGAATGGTCTACGTAATATTTGAGTGACAGTGACTGTATAAAACATTATGTGTGATGTCTAATGTCTGCAACTGAAAATGCATCAATATGGTTTGTTTTCATTTATATACTTTTATGATTGCCTATGTCAAAAGTGTTAAGATGCTTTTTGTTAAAAAATGTAGCCATAATGAATGAAATGGCTTATGACACAGGAATAGTAACATATCCTTATATAGACATGTATGAAGAGATTAGAAGAGGTGAGTGTGAATAGTTGCTGGAAAGGATACCATGGGAGAAGACAGAGAAATGGTAAGAGAGATATGCAGATGGAAGAAGAGTAGAAAGGGGAGGAAGTGTGAGAGATGCAAAGAGAAAAGAGAGGTACAATGAATGACAGACAATAAGTGAGGAGATGTGAAGATGCGATAAGGAACAAAGAATTAGGAATAAAGGGTGTAAGAGAGCTGCAGAGCTCATATAATGTGACCAATGTGAGCAGCTGCATTTTGTTTGGCTGAAGAGGTGTTAAGTCCAAGTACTTTTGGACATCTCTGATTGAGAAAGGAATAAAGTCCCATAATTTAGGATGGAGAATGCATAGTCAGTGCAATTAAGTTTAGTTTTTGGAGTTAGTAGGGTGGGTTTATATTGAGAGATACCCCTGAGTTTATATGTGGTGGTTTTGGTGAAGAGTTTATGAGTGAATGGGGAAAATGTCTCAGGAGAAAGGGCTTTGTGAATTAGTGTTCAAAGTAAAAAGTTAGCTGTTAAATGTCTGGGAGCCATTTGGCTTTAGCGAGAATAAGACAGTGGTGTCCTTTAATGGGAGAAGTAGTAATGAACCAGCAGATTTTATTGGAGGTGGTTTGCAAGGTGTTGGCATTTTTTCTTTGATGCTGCAGCTTTTGTGGATAGTCCATATTTGACTTTAACTAAGAGTATTCCTTTGCCTCTGGCATCTTTGGCTTGCCCGGACCTGTTTGTCAAGAACAGTAGTGTGTGAGTATTTCTGCATGTGTTTTTATTGTGTATTCGAAAGTTAAGAGTTTGATCTAGCCAAATACCAAGGTGTTTGAAGGATGTGGTAGTTTATTTGGTGGTGTTGTTAAAATCTTTAATATTAAGGAATCTGGGTGCTTTGATTATTTTTTGGTTGGTTCCAAATAGCATTGTTTTTGTTTTTGAGGGATTTAGTATAATTTTCTTACCTACTGGCCATTGGTTGAGGGTTTGGAGGTCATCTTGGAGCCAAGTTTAGTAACAAAGTGACGTTTGTTTGACCTATAGATGACCCTATCATCTGCATAAAGAATATGGAAAATATCAGAGTGGCTAAAGTGGAACCATTGGGGACTCCTTTCATAAGTGGAGCTCTTTCAGAGGTGGTGGTGTGCACTTTCACCTTGAAGTACTGGTAAAGAAATTTACAAACCAAGGTTTTGAATCATCACTAATGCCTATTTCTGTTGATTTGTCAAACAGTTATTTATATTCAATTAGATCAAAGGCTTTTGCAAGGTCAATAAAGACAGCTTATGTCAAGTTGCCTTTGTCCATATTCAATTGGATGTCATCTGAGAGGAAGTAGAGAGCAGTTATTGTTGTGCATCCATATGAGAATCCATGTTGCTTCCTGGATAGAAGATATTATTGATGTAAATAAGCAGTAATTTGGTTGTAGATAATTTTTTCTAGTACTTAACTTAAGTGGGAAGTATTGGGATAGGTTGGTTTTGTGAAACAGTAGTTGGCTTAGTTTGGCTTGGGTAGTTTTGAAACAGGAGTGACTATAGCATCCTCCCATATCTGAGGCATAATCTTATAAGTTAAGACTAGCTTGTATCTGTAAGTGAGAGGGTAAGAGATGAGGTCCTTACAAAGGGGCTAGGTTATCTGAGCCTGGGAGAGTATCTGTGTGAATTTGGTCTATATGTGTTTCTGTCTCCTTGGTTCTAATCATTTTGAAGGGGAATAGTAGAATGTAAAGGGGGGAGGGAATCTGTGGGGATGGTAGGTTTGTGTTGCTGATGTGAGGCAAGTTGCTGAACTCATTGAGGAAGTCAGCACATAATAGTTTGCTTGTGGTGGTGTTAGAAGGGTCCAGTGGAGTGGAGTTGTGTTGAGTTTTTTGAACAGTCAACAGGTTGATTTCTCTTCAGAATATTTTGGGTTTGGCTAAAAGTGAGATTTGCTTGTTTTTGTTTCTGCAGATGTATGCTTGGCTAGGTTGTGTGGAGAGGTATATTTGGCTTAGAAATCTGTGGAGGTATTGTGCTTCCAATTATGCCATGCTTGATCTCTTAATTTGAAGAGGTGTTTGAGTTTTTTAGATACCCAGTAATGTTTATAAGGTTGAAGCAGCCTTTGTAGTAAGTGAAAGAATTTGTTTTGCAAGTGTAGTGAGGTATTAGAATGGTTGTTATCTACTTCATTGGGGTCTTTTATGGCAAGTATGAGAAGACCAGTCAAGGGTGTCAAGGTGTTTTTTAAGAATAGCGATATTCTGAATGGTTTGAGGTCTGAAGGTGAGAAGGTTAGGTTTATATTTTAAAGTTAGTTTATGTACTGAGAACATTATATGAGCATGAGCACTGAAGGAAGGTGAATGTATGATGAGGTTAGATATCATTATGGGATTAGCTATTACAAGCTCCAGTAAGGTATGCCTGTTGGATTGAGGCTTTGGTCTACTGGCATCAGAATTGATTTGAGTAAGACTTAAATTGGAGTTCTGACACATCAGTGGCTTTTGGTTCTAAGTATTTAATTTATTGCTTCTTCCAAGAGTATAGTCACTGGGAAAGCAGACTTCTTCTGCATCCTGAAAGAACCTACTCGTCTTTACAGGTGACTTACCTGTACTCCTGAAATAAGTATACTTCTCAGACTTTGCAAAAATCTCATTGTTTCACTCCTGGTACACATGCATACATAATAAAAGCAGTTGGGTGCCATCTACGAGCTGACATAATTAAAGCAGTAGGGTGTCACCTACAAGCTGACATAATTATAGCAGTAGGGTGTCAACTGTAAACTGACATAGTTAAAGCAGTAGGGTGTAACCTACAAGCTGACATAATTAAAACAGTAGGGTGTCACCTACAAACTGACATAATTAAAGCAGTAGGGTGTCATCTACACAATGACATAATTAAAGCAATAGAGTGTCACCAAAAAGCTGACATAACTAAAGCAGTAGGGTGCCAAATACAAACTGGCATAATTAAACCAGTAAGGTGTCATCTACAGGATGACATAATTAAAGCAGTAGGGTGTCACCAACAAGTTGACTTAAAGCAGTAGTGTGTCACCTACAAACTGACATAATGAAAGCAGTAGGGTGTCAGCTACAAACTGACATAATTAAAGCAGTAGGGTGTCACCTATAAGCTGACATAACTGAAGCAATATAATGTCACATACAAGCTGAAATAATCATAGCAGTAGGGTGTCATCTACAAACTAAAGCAGTAGGGTGTATCTACAAACTAACATAGGTAAAGCAGTAGGGTGTCACCTATAAAACAACATAATTAAAGAAGTAAAGTGTCATCTACAAGCTGAGATAATTAAAGCAGTAGGGTGTCACCTACATGCTGACATAATTAAAGTAGTAGACTGTCATCTAGAAGCTGACATATGTAAAGCAATAGTGTGTCATCTACAAGCTGTCATAATTAAAGCAGCAGGGTGTCATCTGCAAACTGACATAATTAAAGCAGTATGGTGTCACCTGCAAGCTGACATAACTAAAGCAATAGGGTGTCACTTACGCTCTGACATATATAAAGCAGTAGGGTGTCATCTACAATCTGACATAATTAAAGCAGTAGGGTGTCATCTACACATTGACATAATTAAAGCAGTAGAGTGCCATCTACAAACCAACATAATTAAAGTAGTTGGGTGTCATCTACAAGCTGACGTAATTAAAGCAGTAGGGTGTCATTTACAAGGTGGCATAATTAAAGCAGTAGGGTGTCACATACAAACTAACATAATTAAAGCAGTAGGGTGTCACCTACAAACTGACATAATAAATGGAACAGAGTGTCATCTACAAACTATCATAATTAAAGCAGTTGGGTGTCACCTAGAAGATGACACAACTAAAGCAATAGGGAGTCACCTACAAGCTGACATAATTAAAGCAGTAGGGTGTCATCTACAAACTGACATAATTAAAGCAGTAGGGTGTCACCTACAAGCTGACATAACTAAAGCAGTAGGGTGTCACCTACAAGCTGACATAATTAAAGCAGTAGGGTGTCATCTGCAAGCTGACATAATTAAAGCAGTATGGTGTCACCCACACACTAACATAATTAAAGCAGTAGAGTGCCATCTGCAAACTGACATAATTAAAGCAGTAGAGTGTCACCTTCAAACTGACATAACAAATGGAGCAGGGTGTCATCTACAAACTGTCATAATTAAGGCAGTAGGGTGTCATCTACAAGCTGACATAATTAAAGCAGTGGGATGTCACCTACACACTGACATAATTAAAGCAGTAGGGTGTCATCTGTAAACTGACATAGTTAAAGCAGAAGGGTGTCACCTACAAGGTGACATAATTAAAACAGTAGGGTGTCACCTACAAACTGACATAATTGAAGCAGTATAATGTCACATACAAGCTGAAATAATCATAGCAGTAGGGTGTCATCTACAAACTGACATAATTGAAGCAGTAGGGTGTCATCTACAAACTAAAGCAGTAGGGTGTATCTACAAACTAACATAGGTAAAGCAGTAGTGTGTCACCTATAAAACAACATAATTAAAGAAGTAAAGTGTCACCTACAAGCTGAGATAATTAAAGCAGTAGGGTGTCACCTACATGCTGACATAATTAAAGTAGCAGACTGTCATCTAGAAGATGACATACGTAAAGCAATAGTGTGTCATCTGCAAGCTGTCATAATTAAAGCAGCAGGGTGTCATCTGCAAACTGACATAATTAAAGCAGTACGGTGTCACCTGCAAGCTGACATAACTAAAGCAATAGGGTGTCACTTACGCGATGACATAATTAAAGCAGTAGGGTGTCATCTACAAGCTGACATAATTAAAGCAGTAGGGTGTCATCTACACATTGACATAATTAAAGCAGTAGAGTGCCATCTACAAACCAACATAATTAAAGCAGTTGGGTGTCACCTACAAGCTGTCATAATTAAAGCAGTGATGTCATTTACAAGGTGGCATAATTAAAGCAGTAGGGTGTCACATACAAACTAACATAATTAAAGCAGTAGGGTGTCACCTACAAACTGACATAATAAATGGAGCAGAGTGTCATCTACAAACTATCATAATTAAAGCAGTTGGGTGTCACCTAGAAGATGACACAACTAAAGCAATAGGGAGTCACCTACAAGCTGGCATAATTAAAAAGTAGGGTTCACCTACAAGCTGACATAATTAAAGCAGTAGGATGTCACCTACACAATGACATAAATAAAGCAGTACAATGTCTCCTACAAGCTGACATCATTAAAGCAGTATGGTTTCACCTACAAAGTGACATAATTAAAGCAGTAGGGTGTCACCTACAAACTGATATAATTAATGTAGCAGGGTGTCATCTACAAACTGACATAATTAAAGCAGTAGGGTGCCATCTACAAGCTGACATAATTAAAGCAGTACAATGTCACCTACAAGCTGACATAATTAAATCAGTAGGGTTTCACCTACAAAGTGACATAATTAAAGCGTTAGGGTGTCACCTGCAAACTGATATAATCAATGTAGCAGGGTGTCATCTACAAACTCACATAATTAAAGCAGTAGGGTGTCATCTACACACTGACATAATTAAAGCAGTAGGGTGTCACCAAAAAGCTGACATAACTAAAGCAGTAGGGTGCCAAATACAAACTGGCATAATTAAAGCAGTAGAGTGTCATCTACAAGATGACACAATTAAAGCAGTAGGGTGTCACCTATAAGCTGACATAATTGAAGCAGTACAATGTCACATACAAGCTGAAATAATTATAGCAGTAGGATGTCATCAACAAACTGACATAATTAAAGTAGTAGGGTGTCATCTACAAACTAATTAAAGCAGTAGGGTGTATCTACAAACTAACATAGTTAAAGCAGTAGGGTGTCACCTATAAGATGACATAATTAAAGCAGTAAAGTGTCACCTACAAGCTGAAATAATTAAAGCAGTAGACTGTCATCTAGAAGCTGACATATGTAAATCAGTAGGGTGTCGACTACAAGCTGACATAATTAAAGCTGCAGGGTTTCATCTGCAAACTGACATAATTAAAACAGTACGGTGTCACCTGCCTGCAAGCTGACATAAGTAAAGCAGTAGGGTGTAACCTACATGCTGACGTAATTAAAGCAGTAGGGTTTCATCCACAAGCTGACATAATTAAAGCAGTAGGGTGGTGTCATCTACACATTGACATAATTAAAGCAGTAGAGTGCCATCTACAAACAAACATAATTAAAGCAGTAGGGTGTCACCTACAACCTGACATAATTAAAACAGTAGGGTGTCATTTACAAGGTGGCATAATTAAAGTAGTAGGGTGTCACCTAAAAACTGGCATAATTAAAGCAGTAGGGTGTCATCCACAAACTGACATAATTAAAGCAGTAGGGTGTCACCTACAAGCTGATATAACTAAAGCAGTAGTGTGTCACTTACAAGCTGACATAATTAAAGCAGTAGGGTGTCACCTACAAACTGACATAATTAAAGCAGTAGGGTGTCATCCACAAACTGACATAATTAAAGCAGTAGGGTGTCACCTACAAGCTGATATAACTAAAGCAGTAGTGTGTCACCTACAAGCTGACATAATTAAGGCAGTAGGGAGTCACCTAGAAGCCGACATAATTAAAGCAGCAGGGTGTCACCTACAAACTGACATAATAAATGGAGCAGGGTGTCATCTACAAACTGTCATAATGAAAGCAGTAGGGTGTCATCTACAAACTGACATAATTAAAGCAGTAGGGTGTCATCTACAAGCTGATATAATTAAAGCAGTAGGGTGTCACCTACAAACTGACGTCATTAAAGCAGTAGGGTGTCATCCATAAGCTGACATAATTAAAGCAGTAGGGTGTCACCTACAAGCTGATATAACTAAAGCAGTAGTGTATCATCTACAAACTGACATAATTAAAGCAGTAGGGTGTCATGTACAAACTGACATAATTAAAGCAGTAGGGTGTCATCTACACACTGACATAATTAAAGCAGTAGAGTGCCATCTACAAACTGACATAATTAAAGCAGTAGGATTTTACCTACAAGCTGAAATAATTAAAGCAGTAGGGTGTCATCTACAAACTGATGTAATTAATGCAATAGGGTGCCAACTACAAACTGACATAATTAAAACAGTAGGGTGTCACCTACAAGCTGACATAATTAAAGCAGTAGGGTGTCATCTACACATTGACATAATTAAAGCAGTAGAGTGCCATCTACAAACCAACATAATTAAAGTAGTTGGGTGTCATCTACAAGCTGACGTAATTAAAGCAGTAGGGTGTCATTTACAAGGTGGCATAATTAAAGCAGTAGGGTGTCACATACAAACTAACATAATTAAAGCAGTAGGGTGTCACCTACAAACTGACATAATAAATGGAGCAGAGTGTCATCTACAAACTATCATAATTAAAGCAGTTGGGTGTCACCTAGAAGATGACACAACTAAAGCAATAGGGAGTCACCTACAAGCTGACATAATTAAAGCAGTAGGGTGTCATCTACAAACTGACATAATTAAAGCAGTAGGGTGTCACCTACAAGCTGACATAACTAAAGCAGTAGGGTGTCACCTACAAGCTGACATAATTAAAGCAGTAGGGTGTCATCTGCAAGCTTACATAATTAAAGCAGTATGGTGTCACCCACACACTAACATAATTAAAGCAGTAGAGTGCCATCTGCAAACTGACATAATTAAAGCAGTAGAGTGTCACCTACAAACTGACATAACAAATGGAGCAGGGTGTCATCTACAAACTGTCATAATTAAGGCAGTAGGGTGTCATCTACAAGCTGACATAATTAAAGCAGTGGGATGTCACCTACACACTGACATAATTAAAGCAGCAGGGTGTCATCTGTAAACTGACATAGTTAAAGCAGTAGGGTGTCACCTACAAGGTGACATAATTAAAACAGTAGGGTGTCACCTACAAACTGACATAATTAAAGCAGTAGGGTGTCATCTACACAATGACATAATTAAATCAATAGAGTGTCACCAAAAAGCTGACATAACTAAAGCAGTAGGGTGCCAAATACAAACTGGCATAATTAAAGCAGTAAGGTGTCATCTACAGGATGACATAATTAAAGCAGTAGGTTGTCACCTACAAGTTGACTTAAAGCAGTAGTGTGTCACCTACAAACTGACATAATGAAAGCAGTAGGGTGTCAGCTACAAACTGACATAATTAAAGCAGTAGGGTGTCACCTATAAGCTGATATAATTGAAGCAGTATAATGTCACATACAAGCTGAAATAATCATAGCAGTAGGGTGTCATCTACAAACTGACATAATTAAAGCGGTAGGGTGTCATCTACAAACTAAAGCAGTAGGGTGTATCTACAAACTAACATAGGTAAAGCAGTAGTGTGTCACCTATAAAACAACATAATTAAAGAAGTAAAGTGTCACCTACAAGCTGAGATAATTAAAGCAGTAGGGTGCCACCTACATGCTGACATAATTAAAGTTGTAGACTGTCATCTAGAAGCTGACATACGTAAAGCAATAGTGTGTCATCTGCAAGCTGTCATAATTAAAGCAGCAGGGTGTCATCTGCAAACTGACATAATTAAAGCAGTACGGTGTCACCTGCAAGCTGACATAACTAAAGCAATAGGGTGTCACTTACGTGATGACATAATTAAAGCAGTAGGGTGTCATCTACAAGCTGACATAATTAAAGCAGTAGGGTGTCATCTACACATTGACATAATTAAAGCAGTAGAGTGCCATCTACAAACCAACATAATTAAAGCAGTTGGGTGTCACCTACAAGCTGTCATAATTAAAGCAGTAGGATGTCATTTACAAGGTGGCATAATTAAAGCAGTAGGGTGTCACATACAAACTAACATAATTAAAGCAGTAGGGTGTCACCTACAAACTGACATAATAAATGGAGCAGAGTGTCATCTACAAACTATCATAATTAAAGCAGTTGGGTGTCACCTAGAAGATGACACAACTAAAGCAATAGGGAGTCACCTACAAGCTGGCATAATTAAAAAGTAGGGTTCACCTACAAGCTGACATAATTAAAGCAGTAGGATGTCACCTACACAATGACATAAATAAAGCAGTACAATGTCTCCTACAAGCTGACATCATTAAAGCAGTATGGTTTCACCTACAAAGTGACATAATTAAAGCAGTAGGGTGTCACCTACAAACTGATATAATTAATGTAGCAGGGTGTCATCTACAAACTGACATAATTAAAGCAGTAGGGTGCCATCTACAAGCTGACATAATTAAAGCAGTACAATGTCACCTACAAGCTGACATAATTAAATCAGTAGGGTTTCACCTACAAAGTGACATAATTAAAGCGTTAGGGTGTCACCTGCAAACTGATATAATCAATGTAGCAGGGTGTCATCTACAAACTCACATAATTAAAGCAGTAGGGTGTCATCTACACACTGACATAATTAAAGCAGTAGGGTGTCACCAAAAAGCTGACATAACTAAAGCAGTAGGGTGCCAAATACAAACTGGCATAATTAAAGCAGTAGAGTGTCATCTACAAGATGACACAATTAAAGCAGTAGGGTGTCACCTATAAGCTGACATAATTGAAGCAGTACAATGTCACATACAAGCTGAAATAATTATAGCAGTAGGATGTCATCAACAAACTGACATAATTAAAGCAGTAGGGTGTCATCTACAAACTAATTAAAGCAGTAGGGTGTATCTACAAACTAACATAGTTAAAGCAGTAGGGTGTCACCTATAAGATGACATAATTAAAGCAGTAAAGTGTCACCTACAAGCTGAAATAATTAAAGCAGTAGACTGTCATCTAGAAGCTGACATATGTAAATCAGTAGGGTGTCGACTACAAGCTGACATAATTAAAGCTGCAGGGTTTCATCTGCAAACTGACATAATTAAAGCAGTACGGTGTCACCTGCCTGCAAGCTGACATAAGTAAAGCAGTAGGGTGTAACCTACACGCTGACGTAATTAAAGCAGTAGGGTTTCATCCACAAGCTGACATAATTAAAGCAGTAGGGTGGTGTCATCTACACATTGACATAATTAAAGCAGTAGAGTGCCATCTACAAACAAACATAATTAAAGCAGTAGGGTGTCACCTACAACCTGACATAATTAAAACAGTAGGGTGTCATTTACAAGGTGGCATAATTAAAGTAGTAGGGTGTCACCTAAAAACTGGCATAATTAAAGCAGTAGGGTGTCATCCACAAACTGGCATAATTAAAGCAGTAGGGTGTCACCTACAAGCTGATATAACTAAAGCAGTAGTGTGTCACTTACAAGCTGACATAATTAAAGCAGTAGGGTGTCACCTACAAACGGACATAATTAAAGCAGTAGGGTGTCATCCACAAACTGACATAATTAAAGCAGTAGGGTGTCACCTACAAGCTGATATAACTAAAGCAGTAGTGTGTCACCTACAAGCTGACATAATTAAGGCAGTAGGGTGTCACCTACAAACCGACATAATTAAAGCAGCAGGGTGTCACCTACAAACTGACATAATAAATGGAGCAGGGTGTCATCTACAAACTGTCATAATGAAAGTAGTAGGGTGTCATCTACAAACTGACATAATAAAAGCAGTAGGGTGTCATCTACAAGCTGACATAATTAAAGCAGTAGGGTGTCACCTACAAACTGACGTCATTAAAGCAGTAGGGTGTCATCCATAAGCTGACATAATTAAAGCAGTAGGGTGTCACCTACAAGCTGATATAACTAAAGCAGTAGTGTATCATCTACAAACTGACATAATTAAAGCAGTAGGGTGTCATGTACAAACTGACATAATTAAAGCAGTAGGGTGTCACCTACACACTGACATAATTAAAGCAGTAGAGTGCCATCTACAAACTGACATAATTAAAGCAGTAGGATTTTACCTACAAGCTGAAATAATTAAAGCAGTAGGGTGTCATCTACAAACTGATGTAATTAATGCAATAGGGTGCCAACTACAAACTGACATAATTAAAACAGTAGGGTGTCACCTACAAGCTGACATAATTAAACCAGTAGGGTGTCACCTACAAACTGACATATTTAAAGCAGTAGGGTGTCACCTACAAATTGGCATAATTAATTTAGCAGAGTGTCATCTACAAACTAACATAATTAAAAAGTAGGGTTCACCTACAAGCTGACATAATTAAAGCAGTAGGATGTCACCTACACAATGACATAAATAAAGCAGTAGGATGTCACCTACAAAATGGCATAATTAATTTAGCAGTGTGTCATCTACAAACTGACATAATTAAAACAGTAGGGTGTCACCTACAAGCTGACATAATTAAAGCAGTAGGGTGTCATCTCCAAATTGACATAATTAAAGCAGTAGGGTGTCACCTACAAACTGACATAATTAATGTTGCAGGGTGTCACCTACAAACTGACATAAATAAAGCAGTAGGGCTTCACCTACAAACTGACATAATTAATGTAGCAGGGTATCAACTACAAACCGACATAATTAAAGCAGTAGGGTGTTACCTACCAGCTGACATAATTAAAGCAGTACAATGTCACCTACAGGCTGACATAATTAAAGCAGTATGGTGTCACCTACAAACTGACATAATTAAAGCAGTAGGGTGTCACCTACAAACTGATATAATTAAAGTAGCAGGGTGTCATTTATAAACTGAGATAATTAAATCTGTAGGGTGTCGCCTACAAGCTGGAATAATAAAAGCAGTAGGGGGTCATCAACAAACTAATTAAAGCAGTAGGGTGTCATACACAAACTAACATAGTTAAGGCAGTAGGGTGTCACCTACAAGATGACATAATTACGCAGTAAAGTGCCATCTACAAGCTGACATAATTATAGTAGTAGGGAGCCACGTATAAGCTGACATAACTAAAGCAGTAGAGTGTCACTTACAAGCTGACATAATTAAAGCAGCAGGATATCATCTACAAATTGATATAAGTAAAGCAGTAGGGTGTCACCTACACGCTTATTTAACTAAAGCAGTAGGGTGTCACCTACAAGCTGATATAATTAAAGCAGTAGGGTGTCATCTACAAGGTGACATAATTAAAACAGTAGAGTGTCACCTATAAACTGACATAATTAAAGCAGTAGGGTGTTATCTACAAGATGACATAATTAAAGCAGTAGGGTGTCCCCTATAAACTGACATAATTAAAGCAGTAGGGCGTCACCTACAAACTGACTTAATTAATGGAGCAGGGTGTAATCTACAAATGGACATAATTAAAGCAGGAGGATGTCATCTACAAGCTGACATAATTAAAGCAGTAGGGTTTCACCTACAAGCTGACATAATTAAAGCAGTAGGGTGTTACCTACAAGCTGACATAATTAAAGCAGTATGGTGTCACCTACATGCTGACATAATTAAAACAGTAGGGTGTCACCTACAAACTGACATAATTAATTTAGCAGAGTGTTGTCTACAAACTGACATAATTAAAAAAGTAGGGTTTCACCTACAAGCTGACATAATTAAAGCAGTAGTATGTCACCTACAAAACTGACATAATCAAAGCAGTAGGATGCCACCTACAAATTGGCATAATTAATTTAGCAGGGTGTCATCTACAAACTGACATAATTAAAACAGTAGGGTGTCCCCCACACGCTGACATAATTAAAGCAATAGGGTGTCATCTGCAAATTGACATAATTAAAGCAGTAGGGTGTCACCTATAAACTGACATATTTAATGTTGCAGGGTGTCACCTACAAAATGACATAAATAAAGCAGTAGGGCATCACCTACAATCTGACATAATGAATGTAGCAAGGTATCAACTATAAACTGACATAATAAAAGCAGTAGGGTGTCACCTACAAGCTGACATAATTAAAGCAGTACAATGTCACCTACAAGCTGACATAATTAATGTTGCAGGGGGTCATTTAGAAACTGAGATAATTAAATCAGTAGGGTGTCATACACAAAGTAACATAGTTAAGGCAGTAGGGTGTCACCTACAAGATGAAATAATTAAGCAGTACAGTGCCAGCTATAAGCTGAAATAATAAAAGCAGTAGGGGGTCATCTAGAAATTAATTAAAGCAGTAGGGTGTCATGCACAAACTAACATAGTTAAGGCAGTAGGGTGTCACCTACAAGATGACATAATTAAGCAGTAAAGTGCCAGCTACAAGCTGACATAATTATAGTAGTAGGTAGCCACCTACAAGCTGACTTAACTAAAGTAGTAGGGTGCCACCTACAAGCTGACATAATTAAAGCAGCAGGATGTCATCTACAAACTGACATAAGTAAAGCAGTAGGGTGTCACCTACATGCTGACTTAACTAAAGCAGTAGGGTGTCACCTACAAGCTGACATAATTAAAGCAGTAGGATGTCATCAACAAGGTGACATAATTAAAATTGTAGGGTGTCTTCTACAAACTGACATAATTAAAGCAGTAGGGTGTCACCTACAAGCTGATATAATTAAAGCAGTAGGGTGTCATCTACAAGCTGACATAATTAAAGCAGTAGGGTGACCCCTATAAAATGACATAATTAATGGAGCAGAGTGTCATCTACAAGCTGACATAATTAAAGCAGTAGGGTTTCACCTACAAGCTGACATAATTAAAGCAGTAGGCTGTCCCCTACAAACTGACATAACTAAAGCAGTAGGGTGTTACCTACAAGCTGACATAATTAAAGCAGTCGGGTAAATTCTATAAGCTGACATACTTAACACATTAGGGTTTCATGTACAAGCTGACATAAATAAAGAAGTAGGATGTCACCTACAAACTGACATAACTAAACCAGTAGGGTGTCATCTACAAGCTGACATAATTAAAGCAGTAGGGTGTTATCTACAAACTGACATAATTAAAGAAGTAGGGTGTCACCTACAAAGTGACATAATTAAAGCATTAGGGTTTTCACCTACAAACCGATATGATTAATGTAGCAGGGTGTCATTTACAAATTGACATAATTAAAGCAGTAGGGTGTCACCTACAAAATGACATAACTAAAGCAGTAGGATGTCACCTACAAAATGGCATAATTAATTTAGCAGGGTGTCATCTACAAACTGACATACTTAAAACAGTAGGGTGACACCTACAAGCTGACATAAAGAAGTAGGGTGTCATCTGCAAATTGACATAATTAAAGCAGTAGGGTGTCACCTACAAACTGACATAATTAATGTTGCAGGGTGTCACCTACAAACTGACATAATTAAAGCAGTAGGGTGTCACCTACAAGCTGACATAATTAAAGCAGTACAATGTCACCTACAAGCTGACATAATTAAAGCAGTACAATGTCACCTATAAACAGACATAATTAAAGCAGTAGGGTGTCACCTACAAACTGATATAATTAAATCAGTAGGGTGTCACCTACAAGCTGACATAATTAAAGCAGTACAATGTCACCTACAAGCTGAAATAATAAAAGCTGTAGAGGGTCATCTACAAATTAATTAAAGCAGTAGTGTGCCATACACAAACTAACATAGTTAAGGTGGTAGGGTGTCACCTACAAGATGACATAATTAAGCAGTAAAGTGCCAGCTACAAGTTGACATAATTATAGTAGAAGGGAGCCACCTACAAGCTGACACAACTAAAGCAGTAGGGTGTGACCTACAAGCTGACATAATTAAAGCAGCAGGTTGTCATCTACAAACTGACATAAGTAAAGCAGTATGGTGTCACCTACATGCTGACTTAACTAAAGCAGTAGGGTGTCACCTAAAAGCTGACATAATTAAAGCAGTAGGATGTCATCAACAAGCTGACATAAGTAAAATCATAGGGTGTCATCTACAAGCTGATATAATTAAAGCAGTAGGGTGTCATCTACAAGGGGACATAATTAAAGCAGTAGGGTGTCCCCTACAAACTGACATAATTAAAGCATTAGGATGTCACCTACAAACTGACATAATTAATGGAGCAGGGTGTCATCTACAAATGGACATAACTAAAGCAGTAGGGTGTCATCTACAAGCTGACATAATTAAAGCACTAAAGTTTCACCTACAAGCTGACATAATTAAAGCAGTAGGGTGTTACCTACCAACTGACATAACTAAAGCAGTAGGGTGTCATCTACAAGCTGACATAATTAAAGCAGTAGGGTGTCACCTACAAACTGACATAATTTAAGCAGTAGGGTGTCACCTACAAACTGACATAACAAAAGCAGTAGGGTGTTACCTCCAGGCTGACATAATTAAAGCAGTAGGGTATCACCTACAAAATGACATAATTAAAGCAGTAGGGTGTTACCTACAAACTGACATAATTAAAGCAGTATAGTGTCACCGACAAGCTGACATAATTAAACCAGCAGGGTGTCACCTACAAACTGACATAATTAAAGCAGTAGGATGTCACCTACAAATTGGCATAATTAATTTAGCAGAGTGTCATCTACACACTGACATAATTAAAAAGTAGGGTTTCACCTACAAGCTAACATAATTAAAGCAGTAGGATGTCACCTACAAAATGACATAATTAAAGCAGAAGGATGTCACCTATAAAATGGCATAATTAATTTAGCAGGGTGCCATCTACAAACTGACATAATTAAAACAGTAGGGTGTCACCTACAAGCTAACATAATTAAACCAGTAGGGTGTCACCTACAAACTGACATAATTAAAGCAGTAGGGTGTCACCTACAAATTGGAATAATTAATTTAGCAGAGTGTCATCTACAAACTGACATAATTAAAAAGTAGGGTTCACCTACAAGCTGACATAATTAAAGCAGTAGGATGTCACCTACAAAATGACATAAATAAAGCAGTAGGATGTCACCTACAAAATGGCATAATTAATTTAGCAGTGTGTCATCTACAAACTGACATAATTAAAACAGTAGGGTGTCACCTACAAGCTGACATAATTAAAGCAGTAGGGTGTCATCTCCAAATTGACATAATTAAAGCAGTAGGGTGTCACCTACAAACTGACATAATTAATGTTGCAGGCTGTCACCTACAAACTGACATAAATAAAGCAGTAGGGCTTCACCTACAAACTGGCATAATTAATGTAGCAGGGTATCAACTACAAACCGACATAATTAAAGCAGTAGGGTGTTACCTATCAGCTGACATAATTAAAGCAGTACAATGTCACCTACAGGCTGACATAATTAAAGCAGTATGGTGTCACCTACAAACTGACATAATTAAAGCAGTAGGGTGTCACCTACAAACAGATATAATTAAAGTAGCAGGGTGTCATTTATAAACTGAGATAAATCTGTAGGGTGTCATCTACAAGCTCACATAATTAAAGCAGTACAATATCACCTACAAGCTGGAATAATAAAAGCAGTAGGGGGTCATCAACAAACTAATTAAAGCAGTAGGGTGTCATACACAAACTAACATAGTTAAGGCAGTAGGGTGTCACCTACAAGATGACATAATTACGCAGTAATGTGCCAGCTACAAGCTGACATAATTATAGTAGTAGGGAGCCACGTATAAGCTGACATAACTAAAGCAGTAGAGTGTCACTTACAAGCTGACATAATTAAAGCAGCAGGATATCATCTACAAATTGATATAAGTAAAGCAGTAGGGTGTCACCTACAAAGTGACATAATTAAAGCATTAGGGTTTTCACCTACAAACCGATATGATTAATTTAGCAGGGTGTCATTTACAAATTGACATAATTTAAGCAGTAGGGTGCCACCTGCAAAATGACATAATTAAAGCAGTAGGATGTCACAAATTGGCATAATTAATTTAGCAGGGTGTCATCTACAAACTGACATACTTAAAACAGTAGGGTGACACCTACAAGCTGACATAAAGAAGTAGGGTGTCATCTGCAAATTGACATAATTAAAGCAGTAGGGTGTCACCTACAAACTGACATAATTAATGTTGCAGGGTGTCACCTACAAACTGACATAATTAAAGCAGTAGGGTGTCACCTACAAGCTGACATAATTAAAGCAGTACAATGTCACCTACAAGCTGAAATAATAAAAGCTGTAGAGGGTCATCTACAAATTAATTAAAGCAGTAGCGTGTCATACACAAACTAACATAGTTAAGGTGGTAGGGTGTCACCTACAAGATGACATAATTAAGCAGTAAAGTGCCAGCTACAAGTTGACATAATTATAGTAGAAGGGAGCCACCTACAAGCTGACACAACTAAAGCAGTAGGGTGTGACCTACAAGCTGACATAATTAAAGCAGCAGGTTGTCATCTACAAACTGACATAAGTAAAGCAGTATGGTGTCACCTACATGCTGACTTAACTAAAGCAGTAGGGTGTCACCTAAAAGCTGACATAATTAAAGCAGTAGGATGTCAACAACAAGCTGACATAAGTAAAATCATAGGGTGTCATCTACAAGGGGACATAATTAAAGCAGTAGCGTGTCCCCTATAAACTGACATAATTAAAGCATTAGGATGTCACCTACAAACTGACATAATTAATGGAGCAGGGTGTCATCTACAAACGGACATAACTAAAGCAGTAGGGTGTCATCTACAAGCTGACATAATTAAAGCACTAGAGTTTCACCTACAAGCTGACATAATTAAAGCAGTAGGGTGTTACCTACCAACTGACATAACTAAAGCAGTAGGGTGTCACTGACAAGCTGACATAATTAAACCAGCAGGGTGTCACCTACAAACTGACATAATTAAAGCAGTAGGATGTCACCTACAAATTGGCATAATTAATTTAGCAGAGTGTCATCTACAAACTGACATAATTAAGAAGTAGGGTTTCACCTACAAGCTGGCATAATTAAAGCAGTAGGATGCCACCTACAAAATGACATAATTAAAGCAGAAGGATGTTACCTACAAAATGGCATAATTAATTTAGCAGGGTGCCATCTACAAACTGACATAATTAAAACAGTAGGGTGTTACCTACAAGCTGACATAATTAAAGCAGTAGGGTGTCATCTCCAAATTGACATAATTAAAGCAGTAGGGTGTCACCTACAAACTGACATAATTAATGTTGCAGGGTGTCACCTACAAACTGACATAATGAAAGCAGTAGGGCATCACCTACAAACTGACATAATTAATGCAGCAGGGTATCAACTACAAACTGACATAATTAAAGCAGTAGGGTGTCACCTACAAGCTGACCTAATTAAAGCAGTACAATGTCACCTACAAGCTGAAATAAAGCAGTAGGATGTCACCTACAAACTAACATAGTTAAGGCAGTAGGGTGTCACCTACAAGATGACATAATTAAAGCAGCAGGTTGTCATCTACAAACTGACATAAGTAAAGCAGTAGGGTGCCACCTACACGCTGACTTAACTAAAGCAGTAGGGTGTCACCTACAAGCTGACATAATTAAAGCAGTAGGATGTCATCAACAAGCTGAAATAAGTAAAATCGGAGGGTGTAATCTACAAACTGACATAATTAAAGCAGTAGGGTGTTATCTACAAGGTGACATAATTAAAGCAGTAGAGTGTCACCTATAAACTGACATAATTAAAGCAGTAGGGTGTCACCTACAAACTGACATAATTAATGGAGCAGGGTGTAATCTACAAACGGACATAATTAAAGCAGGAGGGTGTCCTGTACCAGCTGACATAATTAAAGCAGTAGGGTTTCACCTACAAGCTGACATAATTAAAGCAGTAGGGTGTCACCTACAAACTGACATAACTAAAGCAGTAGGGTGTCATCTACAAGCTGACATAATTAAAGCAGTAGGGTGTCACCTACAAACTGACATAATTTAAGCAGTAGGGTGTCACCTATAAACTAACATAACTAAAGCAGTAGGGTATCACCTACAAAATGACATAATTAAAGCAGTAGGGTGTTACCTACAAGCTGACATAATTAAAGCAGTATGGTGTCGCCTACAAGCTGACATAATTAAAACAGTAGGGTGTCACCTACAAACTGAAATAATTAAAGCAGTAAGGTGTCACCTATAAATTGGCATAATTAATTTAGCAGCGTGTTGTCTACAAACTGACATAATTAAAAAAGTAGGGTTTCACCTACAAGCTGATATAATTAAAGCTGTAGGATGTCACCCACAAAATGACATAATTAAAGCAGTAGGATGTCACCTACAAATTGGCATAAATAATTTATCAGGGTGTCATCTACAAACTGACATAATTAAAACAGTAGGGTGTCACCTACAAGCTGACATAATTAAAACAGTACAATGTAACCAACAAGCTGAAATCATAAAAGCAGTAGGGGGTCATCTAGAAATTAATTAAAGCAGTAGGGTGTCATACACAAAATAACATAGTTAAGGCAGTAGGGTGTCACCTACAAGATGACATAATTAAGCAGTAAAGTGCCAGCTACAAGCTGACATAATTATAGTAGTAGGTTGCCACCTACAAGCTGACATAACTAAAGCAGTAGGGTGTCACCTACAAGCTGACATAATTAAAGCAGCAGGATGTCATCTACAAACTGACATAAGTAAAGCTGTAGGGTGTCACCTACACACTGACTTAACTAAAGCAGTAGGGTGTCACCTTCAAGCTGACATAATTAAAAACGTAGGGTGTCATCTACAAACTGACATACTTAAAGCAGTAGGGTTTCACCTACAAGCTGATATAATTAAAGCAGTAGGGTATCATCTACAAGGTGACATAATTAAAGCAGTAGAGTGTCACCTATAAACTGTCATAATTAAAGCAGTAGGGTGTCATCTACAAGGTGACATAATTAAAGCAGTAGGGTGTCCCTTATAAACTGACATAATTAAAGCAGTAGGGTGTCACCTACAAACTGACATAATTAATGGAGCAGGGTGTCATCTACAAATGGACATAACTAAAGCAGTAGGGTGTCATCTACAAGCTGATATACTTAAAGCAGTAGGGTGTCACCTACAAACTGACATAACTAAAGCAGTAGGGTGTTACCTCCAGGCTGACATAATTAAAGCAGTAGGGTATCACCTACAAAATGACATAATTAAAGGAGTAGGATGTAACCGACACGCTGACATAATCAATGCAGTAGGGTGTCATCTATAAGCTGACATACTTAAAGTGGTAGGGTTTCACCTACAAGATGGCATAATTAAAGCAGTAGGATTTCACCTACAAACTGACATAACTAAACTGGTAAGGTGCCACCTACAAGCTGACATAATTAAAGCAGTAGGGTGTTATCTACAAGCTGACATAATTAAAGAAGTAGGGTGTCACCTACAAGCTGACATAATTAAAGCAGTAGGGTGTCACCTACAAAGTGACATAATTAAATCATTATTCTTTTCACCTACAAACTGATATAATTAATGTAGCAGGGTGTCATCTACAAATTGACATAATTAAAGCAGTAGGGTGTTATCTACAAGCTGACATAATTAAAGAAGTAGGGTGTCACCTACAAGCTGACATAATTAAAGCAGTAGGGTGTCACCTACAAAGTGACATAATTAAAGCATTATTCTTTTCACCTACAAACTGATATAATTAATGTAGCGGGGTGTCATCTAGAAATTGACATAATTAAAGCAGTAGGGTGTCATCTAAAATCTGACATAATTAAAGCAGTACAATGTCACCTCCAAGCTGACATAATTAAAGCAGTAAGGTTTCACCTACAAAGTGACATAATTAAAGCAGTAGGGTGCCACCTACAAATTGACATAATTAAAACAGTAGGATGTCAGTTACAAATTGGCATAATTAATTTAGCAGGGTGTCATCTACAAACTGGCATACTTAAAACAGTAGGGTGTCACCTACAACCTGACATAATTAAAACAGAAGGGTGTCATCTGCAAATTGACTTAATGTTGCAGGGTATCAGCTACAAACTGACATAATTAATGCAGTAGGGTGTCACCTACAAGATGACATAATTAAAGCAGTACAATGTCACCTACAAGCTGACATAATTAAAGAAGTAGGGTGTCACCTACAAGCTGACATAATTAAAGCAGTAGGGTGTCACCTACAAAGTGACATAATTAAAGCATTATTCTTTTCACCTACAAACTGATATAATTAATGTAGCAGGGTGTCATCTACAAATTGACATAATTAAAGCAGTAGGGTGTTATCTACAAGCTGACATAATTAAAGAAGTAGGGTGTCACCTACAAAGTGACATAATTAAAGCATTATTCTTTTCACCTACAAACTGATATAATTAATGTAGCAGGGTGTCATCTACAAATTGACATACTTAAAACAGTAGGGTGTCACCTACAACCTGACATAATTAAAACAGAAGGGGGTCATCTGCAAATTGACTTAATGTTGCAGGGTATCACCTACAAACTGACATAATTAACGCAGTAGGGTGTCACCTACAAGCAGACATAATTAAAGCAGTACAATGTCACCTACAAGCTGACATAATTAAAGCAGTAGGGTGTCACAGATAAACAGACATAATTAAAGCAGTAGGGTGTCATCTACAAACTGATATAATTAATGTAGCAAGGAGTCATTTACAAACTGAGATAATTAAATCAGTAGGGTGTCACCTACAAGCTGACATAATTAAAGCAGTACAGTGTCACCTACAAGCTGAAATAATAAAAGCAGTAGGGGGTCATCTACAAATTAATTAAAGCAGTAGGGTGTCATACACAAACTAACATAGTTAAGGCAGTAGGGTGTCACCTACAAGATGACATAATTAAGCAGTAAAGTGCCAGCTACAAGTTGACATAATTATAGTAGTAGGGAGCCACCTACAAGCTGACATAACTGAAGCAGTAGGGTGTCACCTACACGCTGACATAATTAAAGCAGCACGATGTCATCTACAAACTGACATAAGTAAAGCAGTATGGTATCACCTACATGCTGACATAATTAAAGCAGTTGGGTGTCATCTACAAACTAATATAATTTGCTAATCATGACATGATGAAATGGTCAGCATGGGATGTGCAGAGCTTGAGTTATTGCAGACTGTTTGCAAAAAGTTATGAAAAAGTAATGCATATTTCCATTTTACATTAATAATGCAAAAATTGAGTTTGATGCTGAAATGTTGGGGGTGATATATTCAATGAATGATTGTTAGTCAAAAATGACATAACTAAAGCAGTAGGGTGTCACCTACAAGCTGACATAATTAAAGCAGTAGGGCGTCACCTACAAACTGACATAATTTAAGCAGTAGGGTGTCACCTACAAACTGACATAACTAAAGCAGTATGGTGTTACCTCCAGGCTGACATAATTAAAGCAGTAGGGTATCACCTACAAAATGACATAATTAAAGCAGTAGGATGCCACCTACAAAGTGACATAATTAAAGCATTAGGGTTTTCACCTACAAACTGATATAATTAATGTAGCAGGGTGTCATCTACAAATTGACATAATTAAAACAGTAGGGTGTCATCTATAAGCTGACATAATTAAAGCAGTACAATGTCACCTACAAGCTGACATAATTAAAACAGTAGGGTTTCACCTACAAGCTGACATAATTAAAGCAGTAGGATGTCACCCACAAAAAATACATAATTAAAGCAGTAGGATGTCACCTACAAATTGGCATAATTAATTTAGCAGGGTGTCATCTACAAACTGACGTAATTAAAACAGTAGGCTATCACCTACAAGCTGACATAATTAAAGCAGTAGGGTGTCATCTACAAATTGACATAATTAAAGCAGTAGGGTGTCACCTACAAACTGATATAATTAATGTAGCAGGGTGATATCTACAAACTGGCATAATTAAAGCAGTAGGGTTTCACCTACAAGCTGACATAATTAAAACAGTAGGATGTCACCCACAAAAATTACATAATTAAAGCAGTAGGATGTCACCTACAAATTGGCATAATTAATTTAGCAGGGTGTCATCTACAAACTGATGTAATTAAAACAGTAGGCTATCACCTACAAGCTGACATAATTAAAGCAGTAGGGTGTCATCTACAAATTGACATAATTAAAGCAGTAGGGTGTCACCTACAAACTGACATAATTAATGTTGCAGGGTGTCACCTACAAACTGACATAATTAAAGCAGTAGGGCATCACCTACAAGCTGACATAATTAATATAGCAGGGTATCAACTACAAACTGACATAATTAAAGCAGTAGGGTGTCACCTACAAGCTGACATAATTAAAGCAGTATAATGTCACCTACAAGCTGACATAATTAAAGCAGTAGGGTGTCACCTATAAACTGATATAATTAAAGCAGTGGGGTGTCACTTACAAACTGATATAATTAATGTAGCAGGGTGTCATTTACAAACTGACATAATTAAATCAGTAGGGTTTCACCTACAAGCTGACATAATTAAAGCAGTACAATGTCACCTACAAGCTGAAATAATAAAAGCAGTAGGGGGTCATCTACAAATTAAATAAAGCAGTAGGGTGTCATACACAAACTATCATAGTTAAGGCAGTAGGGTGTCATCTAGAAGATGGCATAATTAAGCAGTAAAATGCCAGCTGCAAATTGACATAATTATAGTAGTAGGGAGCCACCTACAAGTGACATAACTAAAGCAGTAGGGTGTCACCTACAAGCTGACGTAATTAAAGCAGCAGGATGTCATCTACAAACTGACATAAGTAAAGCAATAGGGTTTCATGTACACGCTGACTTAACTAAAGCAGTAGGGTGTCATCTACAAACTGACATAATTAAGGCAGTAGGGTGTCACCTAGAAGCTGATATAATTAAAGCAGTAGGGTGTCATCTACAAGGTGACATAATTAAAGCAGTAGAGTGTCACATATAAACTGACATAATTAAACCAGTAGGGTGTCATCTACAAGGTGACATAATTAAAGCAGTAGGGTGTCCCCTATAAACTGACATAATTAAAGCAGTAGGGTGTCACCTACAAACTGACATAATTAATGGAGCAGGGTGTCATCTACAAACGGACATAATTAAAGCAGTAGGGTGTCATCTACAAGCTGACATAATTAAAGCAGTAGGGTTTCACCTACAAGCTGACATAATTAAAGCAGTAGGGTGTCACCTACAAACTGACATAACTAAAGCAGTAGGGTGTCACCTACAAGCTGACATAATTAAAGCAGTAGGGTGTCACCTACATACTGACATAATTTAAGCAGTAGTGTGTCACCTACAAACTGACATAACTAAAGCAGTAGGGTGTTACCTCCAGGCTGACATAATTAAAGCAGTAGGGCGTCACCTACAAACTGACATAATTAAAGCAGTAGGGTATCACCTACAAAATGACATAATTAAAGCAGTAGGGTGCTACCTACAAGCTGACATAATTAAAGCAGTAGGGCTTCACCTACAAGCTGACATAATTAAAACAGTAGGATGTCACCTACAAACTGACATAACTAAACCAGTAGGGTGTCACCTACAAGCTGACATAATTAAAGCAGTAGGGTGTTATCTACAAGCTGACATAAAGAAGTAGGGTGTCACCTACAATCTGACATAACTAAACCAGTAGGGTGTCACCTACAAGCTGACATAATTAAAGCACTAGGGTGTTATCTACAAACTGACATAATTAAAGAAGTAGGGTGTCACCTACAAGCTGACATAATTAAAGCAGTAGGGTATCATCTACAAGCTGACATAATTAAAGCAGTACAATGTCACCTACAAGCTGACATAATTAAAGCAGTAAGGTTTCACCTACAAAGTGACATAATTAAAGCAGTAGTGTGTCACCTGCAAACTGATACAATTAATGTAGCAGGGTGATATCTACAAACTGACATAATTAAAGCAGTAGGGTGTCACCTACAAGCTGACATAATTAAAGCAGTACAGTGTCACCTACAGGCTGACATAATTAAAGCAGTAGGGTGTCACCTACAAACTGATATAATTTGCTAATCATGACATGATGAAATGGTCAGCATGGGATGTGGAGAGCTTGAGTTATTATGGAGTGTTTGCAAAAAGTTATGAAAAAGTAATGCATATTTCCATGTCTACATTAATAATGCAAAAACAGAGTTGGATGCTGAGATGTTGGGGGTGGTATATTCAAGGAATGGTTGTTAGTCAAAAATGACATTAACACCTGGTGGGTAATGTGTTGACTTTCTGAGATAGAAATGTTCTTTTTTAAAGCAGTTGTGACTATTATGTGTATTTTCATAACTGCATTAATTACATAAAAGCTGTTTGACCTATAGAAGAACAAATTATGCCATCTTATACAGAAAATGAAGGCACACAGTGGTGACACTGATACTTGCCATCTAACACAAATGGTTTTGTAGATTAATATTCTTTTAAAATACCATGCAATTATTATATGAGGAATTTGCATATAGTTTCAGCAATATCACTAGATAGCAGTATGTTATCCCCACTTGTCATACATCTTTGGAAAGTTCTTGAACAGGTGAACAGTTTCCACACTGATATCTTGCATCTATCTTAGATTAGTATTTTACAGTTTAGTATTTACACTGTAAAAAAAAGATATAACTTTTGTTTGACCATTTTTTTCCAAACAAAATACAGTTTTTCTTTTAAAATCTGCAATATAGAATCGGCATCTACAAAACGATTTTTGATACTAACACTAGTGTATATTCCGTTGTCTCCCAAAGAGATACTATTATAAATTTAATGAAATGTGTTTTCAGTATGGGATTTTGGAGAAAAGCTCTCATGGAGCAAGTGGTTTCCTGACTTAGAAGATCTTGAGAAGCAAATATGGTAATTAGCCACCTGCTGATCAGGACTGAATATGTTAAGGTTGAAGTCTCAAAGAATATGAAGTCTCAAAGAATAATTATATTGCAATTTTGGGAAGCTTTTTCATAAATTTGTTGGATGAGGGTATTGAATTTTTGAAGTGAGGCTGGTGGAGGTAGGTATGCACTGGCTATAACAAGGGGTGTCTGGCTGAGTGCTGAAAATTTTAAAAGGATCCGGTTAGGATTAAATTCTGTCTTACTATTAATCTGTGCAGTGAAGGGGGAGGGAGGGTTAAAGGCTGTCTTTGAAGAGAATTAGTACTCCTTTCCTGTTTTTTTGACAAGTTTGTAATCTTATGAATAGATTGATATGAGGTGGTGAAGATGAGGGGTGTCAGGTTTCATCCAGGTTTCTGTAATAGCTATAATGTCAAGATCATGTTGTATGGAAAACTCATTGATATGGTCGATTCTGTTCTTGATGCTGTGGGTGTTAAAGAGAGAGCAGGTAATATGATACTGTTTATTGCTTTGAGCTGAGGCATTACTGTTAAGTGGTCCTGGATGTGGCCCAATGTTGCCTGTTAGCAGAAGTATAAAGATAATGGAATTGAATTTGAGTAAGGTTTTTGGAATGTGCAGTTTTGGGTAGAACTGATGTTTTCTACCAAAATTAGAAATAATGAGGTACAACTGTTTGTTGTATGTATGTTGGGTGTTGTCCCAAGTGTGTTGTGATGTGAATACTTAATGGGGAGTGGCTAAGTATTATGTGTGGAAGTATTAATGTAGTCTGATATATGGTGGCAGTAACAGTCAAGTAATTGCTGTGGATTTTTGTGTGAGGGTTGCAGGAAAATAAATTATATAAGCAGGATACTGTAAATGTATTCCTAGTGAGAAGTAATTGTAGTAGTGGCTGGAAGATCTGGAGAATGTGGGGTATTATTATTGCATTTCTTAGCCTCTTTGTTACCCAGCCAATATTCCTTCTTAGCTTCATCCATCTTTTCTATCTTCCACTTTTTCTTGTACTCCTTTTTTTTTTTTAATGACTTCCTGGTCTTGCTCACTCCATTCTTACATAATAAACTCCCCTGTCAATTAAATTCAACCAGCAATCCATACATTCAAAAAGGAACTGGATGACTATATTGATGCCTAAAAGTTACAGACTGGGATCTAGGGTACCAAGTCCCTTCATGCGTGCCGGAACCATAAAGCCAGGAGGAGGGGGAGCCCCCCCACACTTTTACAGCTGCAAGACCTGTCGGGAAAAATTAATGAAGTGGAGTATCCATGCTAACATGGATTCACACATGGAAGTTAAACTAACTAAAACTAGCTGTTCTTGTTCTCTTATTGCTCTGTGTTACAGGAGTCATGCTGCTGCTGTTCCGTTGGTGCTGCTGGAGCCAGAGTCAAGCCAGTAAGAAGATTTTTGTTTTTTTATTTGCAGGAGTTATGTTGCTCCCATGTGTGTGTGTGTGTGTGTGTGTGTGTGTGTGTGTGTGTGTGTGTGTGTGTGTGTGTGTGTGTGTGTGTGTGTGTGTGTAAAGTGTCCCAGTTAGGTATACCTGGTGGTTAGTGTTACTCAGTCTCAAACAAGAGCCTGGATTCTGGTATGGAACATTTCAAATAGTTTCCCCAATTGGCAAGAGCTCCATAAGCAACTCCTTCTACCTCAGCTTCATATGACACAATCTATCCTGCTACATCCCCAAGCTTGTCCCTCATTAATTCCTCTAGACACCCCTTATGTCCCAAACCACAAACCAGCTGACATGGACAACCTCCAAAAGGGCCTTACTGAGATGGACACCTGGTGTCAAAGTCATGGCCTCAATCTAAATGCCAAAAAATGCATAGTCATCCCATTTAGGAAAAACAAAACACCCACGAATTACCACATAGGTGGCAGCCCTCTTAATACAGAAGAGGTAATAAGAGATTATGGGACCCAGGTAGATAGTAATCTCTCCTTTGACAATCATATTGCCAAAGTAGTTAGGAAATCCTTCTATGTGGCCCATTTAATTACTAAAGGGTTCACATCTAGAAATAAAGAGGTTATAGTGCCCCTCTACTTGTCACTCATTAGACCCATCATAGAGTACAATGCCTGAACTTACATAGCCATGTCCAACTCAGAATTGATGGACATGCTCCACCTAAAGAAATCCAAGTCACTGCGAGCCACGCGCTCTAGTGAGCTAAACCTCACCACAACAATAAATAGAACATGTTGGGGGGATAGGTTCCTGTCACGGAGACTCCCCATGCTTTGGAACAAAATTCCAAATTGCATCAGGCAGAGCCCCTCACTAACACTCTTCAAGAGAAACTTTGACGAGTGGATGGGTAACAGAAAATACACCCCTGGGATCACTTCAGTGGCTCTGCATGACAGAGGATCAGTTAATTAATCAATGGGGCAGTGAAAGCCGACACACTCTGGCTAGGCTTATAAATGCCCTCGGGCAGATAGCCTAGTACCTACCTATGAACCTATGAACTTCATAGCTCTGACCAACACCTACACCAAATCTCCAAACATAATGAAACCGTAGGTAAAATTATTTATAGTCATGCAGTCTACACAGCTTGGAACAAGCTCCCTCTCCCCATCAGATCTCTCCAAAACTCACCCAAGTTCAAAATAGCCCTAAAGGACTACCTGCAAAATTCATGGTCCTGCCCCTGTAAAGACCCCATTTGACCCCCCCCCCCATTTGTTAAGCTTGCTACAACTTACCTTCTAACGTATACTTCCTGTTTCTCATCAACTACTTAGTGCTTACCAGGACCTGCTATACCCTCTACCCCCTCCTTGCCTTTCACCTTTAATATTTTATGTTTTTTCTTCTCCCTACTGACCTGGACTCCATTACACTTTTTTCCTCTAAATAGAACATTGAACTCATCATATAAACCTATCTCTTACGAATTTCACTAATCTGTATTTTTCAATTTTTATATGCAACTGTAAATAATTTATATCTGTATTTTCAGCTTTATATGCAACTGTAAATAATTTTTGTATCTAACTGTAAACATTATTGTAACCATAATCTTGTTTTGTATCTAACTGTAAACAATGTATCTGGAGCTTTTCTCCTTGGGTCTCTGCTGAAAAAGGGCACCTGCCCAGCCAGACTAACCCGGTTAACAAATGGCAAATTTATCCTGTTTGTTGTTTGCTAGCAGCAACCTCTTCATTAGTTACAGATTCATTAGTTACAGATCCCTTTTAATGTGGAATTATTTAGCTGCAGAGATTTTGCATATTTACTGATATTGGTGGACTGTAATGCCAGAAGTTTGAATGGCCTTTTATGATTGAAATTTTCTGAAATGGGCAGTTTTGTCATTATTGGTTCATACATTTTGTTTCATTGCTTACTAAAAGACTGTTCCAAACTACAAATTTAAAACACATTTGAACAAGTGGTGCTGTATTGTACAAGTAATATAATTTAATACAATCAGGTTAATACAATTAGGAAGGTGAATCAAAGAATGTATACATGTATGCTTGCTCACAGGATGCAGGAGATCAAAATAGGGGAAGAGACCAGTCACTAATGGTGTCCCCCTGGTTCGGTGCTGAGACTTTTTCTGTCTGGCATATACATCTCAAAAGTAAAAGGAAATACCAAAGGGCTTTGGCCAACTAAGTTTGAGATGACTGCAAGCTAGGAACAGTTATTGAATCCTCCAATGACTTAACCATCATGCAGGAAGGTTGCCCCAAACAATAACTGGTGCCAAAATCATAAATTGAAACAACTCCAAGAAATACATTATTGTATTCTTTGGAAAGTCATCTACTCCAGGGAACTGCCAAATTGACAATGCCCCTTGAGAAATTACCCAGTTGTTTGGCATTTGGGAACTTGTGTGTACAGTAACCTAACTTTTGACCAACATGTGCTCAGAGTCATAAGAAAGTCTTTCTATATTGCACAGCTTATAAACAACTTGATTGTGACTAGATCTAGAGATGTTATTGTACCCTTTTACAAACCCCTCATAAGTTCAATCATTTTGTATAATGCCCCTTTTGACATGTATCTGTCCAGACCCATGCAACAATTGGAATGCCCACAGAGATACCTTATTAAAGGATACATGTCCTAAACAACAGGCCTTGCATGGACCACCTCAAAGAGTTATCATTATACTCAGTATCCCACAGAGTGCTTAGAGGTCACCTGTGTCTGGCATACAAGGCATGCTCCGACCTAATACAGACGGACCTACTGAACATCAGCAAGTCAAATGTCATCAGAAATACTCAGTCCAGGTATCTAAACTGAATGTTGTGGAGAGATGGATGTATATCACAGAGGCTACCACTGTTCCAGAACAGAGCATCCATTCAAGTAAAACAAAGCTCATCCCTGTCCATATTCAAATGCAACTTGGATCTAAGGATGTGTAATAGCAAATGTACTAAAGGATTGCCCCTCGTGCCACTAATGGATAGAGGCAGTTCCCAAATGCTGCATCCCTTACATGGGTCCTGTCAAATTATCTATAGTGTGATCGTATTTATTCTCACTGGGGCTAATATACAACTATCAGCCATGGAATAGGTAAGACCAATCAGGAAATGTTAATTCAAGCACCAAAATGGAAATTGGCTAAGGTTAAAATGTCCTCCAAGTGAATCTACAGTATGTTATGGTAGTAAATAGTTTTTAAAAAATTGCCCTTTCTAGAGCACTGAGTGGCCTGTCACCCCCCCCCCCCCCCAGTCTTCAACAGCTTCCGGTGCCTCTGAGTTCCTCAGTGGAGCATAAGCCTTGTTCTTGCTCACCAAACCTTCAAAGCTATATATGACATTATTGCTGGTATATGACACGCTATCTGACAAGTCTTTTCATACAAGCTGCATGCTTCCAGTAGATTATTTCCACTCCTCCCAGTTGTTTTCATATTTTCATATGAAAGTATATTTTACCCTAGCCATGAGGGCTGTGCCCTCACCATCACTACCAAAATATAAGCCTCTGATGGCATTTTAATACACTTGAAACATAGATGTAGATGTGAGTGAGCTTCTAGGATCTTGCTTAAATAACAGACTCCTTAACTTATGTTCTCCTCTGGCATATAAAGTCTATTATACCCTAGCAGGCATAATTAATGGAACTAGTTATTTTTGGTAAGTTAGCTGCAGTCATAAACTCTGTAACCATATATGGTGTATGTCCAAATGCACAATTCAAACGCATGCAGGATTTTGATTCTTCACATTAGTATAATAGTGTTATATGGCTTTACGTTTAGAGTACACTTGATCACTGAGAAACTCAGGCTAGCAGGTGTTTTCAATAAGCTGCAGTGTCATCTAGAGTTGCCCTGAAATATGATTTGCTATATACTAATATTGCTCTGTTCAAGAAATGAATGTTCCCAGACTTTGTAAAAACAGACCTGGAAAAAAACTTGGCCAACTATATCAAAAAAAGATTTGGTTTTACAATCCATTTCGAATTGGATGCCAGCCACAGAGGACTCTAGGGTTTATAACTGGCAGTTTCAGTAAATGTTTTGGACCCTTCCGCTGCGAGTGACCTTCATTTTCCGCCCTAACTGACTCTTACAGAGCTGGGGTGGGTTGAGTAATATTGCGGCTGAGCAGTTTGTTTTCTTGCAATAAAGAAACAAATCATTTATAATTGGGTTTGAGCATACACAGTGCTACTGCATGCTGTCACAGTCATGCTCCTATGTGTGTGAATGCTGTTGTAGCCCCCTCCTCACTTAAACTAAACAGCATGTTTGTAGCTGCAGCACCACCCCCTGTTCTCAGCTACAGCATGTACCCATACTCCCCTGACAGGGAAGGAGTGCTGGCATCAGCTGCTCAATCCTCCCTCCCTTAGACCCCTCTCTAACCCTCCCTCCCTGCAATTCCCAATTTGCTATTGAGTTTTATATCAACAGTAACTCATTTGGATGTGCTGCTACTGTATGATTGTGATTTATAATAGTGCATACCATGCAATAACACTGTAAGGTTACATTATATGAACTTCCGAGTAACATCTCTTATCTAGTTAATGCAGCTATTTTACACAGTCTATCTACATTATTACTTGTTAACTGTGTTAATCCATAAGACACATGCTGTTTTTTCACAGGTGATCCAGGAGCAATGTCTTGCTAAGTGTGAGTCACACAGCAGGCAAATGGAGGCTGAGGGAAGCAAACTCCTGGATTGAAAAAGGAAGCTTTTTAGTAACTCATAGCCACAGTCGTTTGTGCTAAACTAAGAGACTGCCTATAGACTTGAAGCATATTGTTTTATTAAACTGTTTCATTTTTCTGTTCCACATTTTGTATATGTTGCTTGCTGCGTTACTGAATGTGGCTCCTATGTAAATTAAATTCTGTCTCAGAAGCTGTAAATATGATACATTCAGCATTGTCGCCTCACAGTTAGACGTTGCCCGTTCGATTCTCAGTTAGAGCGTCTTCTGTGTGGCGACATGCCTGAATGGGCGTTCCTTCATTAAAAGTTGTGCATTAGGCCCGGCAAGCCAGCACGTAAAAATCTACTGCCAATCATTAGCGGACTGGAGTTCCGCTGTGGCAACCCCTAACCAGGAAAAGCCGAAAGACAAACAAACAATTAGAAAGAAAAAAGAGAGGAAGGAAGAATTAAAGAAAAGATCAAACCTACTGGTTACTGTATTGTCAACTTTCTGTTTCATTCCAGTATGATGGGATGAGATATCATTAAAAACTCCCTTCTTCCTATTGTCTTGGATCAAATTCATAGGAGCAATGGCAGAGTTAAAGATAGTGGCATCCTCAATAATTCAATTTTTAGATATAAAAACAGATGCAATTCTTATGTTTAATGTCCACAGACACATTTCACTCCATCCCTAGTGGATCCCGATCTCTTTCCTCCTAGCTTTAAGTCAGCACAATCAAGTAACAACTTCCGTAATCAGCACATGTCTAGGGAAAAGAGTGGAGCCCTAAGATGTGCAGTTATTTTCTCCATTGACATGACTGACAGTGGGGTAACACATTATCACATTCTTGCTGGAAAGATATGCAAATATGTGAGGTTCTTGACATCCTGTCGTAAAGTACATCACATACATGCATACATACAAATATTTCAAGCACAGGCATTAATGCCCTTCTAACTTGCCAGCATACCAAAACACTTGTTCCCATAATAAATGTCCAGGCTGTTCTTAAACATATGTAAACTAGTACTTGCTTTAGTGTAATTTGGTAGTCTGTTCTAAGCATCAGCTACTCTGTCAGAGAACCAATTAGTACACTTCTCATTCCTATAGAATCTTCTACATAGGTTATATGATGATTCTCTAGTACATTTTGTTAAGCCCAAACATTCCCAGAGGAAGTTGTCCCTAAATGCCCTATATACCTGAATAAGATATCCTCTTAGATATCTGTAAGAGACACTGTACAAGTTCAGATATTTTAGTCTTAAATAATAACTGAAATGTTCACATCCATGGATGCCCTTGGTATATTTCCACTGAACTCTTTCCAGTTTACTTATGCTTATTTTCTTATAGGGTTTCCATGTTGTTATTCCATACTCAAGTTTGGGTCTAATGTAACTAACAAATATGACTTCATCATTTTTGATTACCTAGACTTTATAAATCTTTTTATACAACCTATAGGTCTATAACTATCATTAGCCAATTGGTTGATATGATTAGAAAAACTCATAGCTGAATCTACCCATATACCCAGGTCCTTAAATGAGTCTACAGTTTCAATCACTGTGTACTGTAATAAATATTCACCTTTCAGTTTGTGTATCCCAAATCTCATATGCTTAGTTTTTGATGTATTTATCAGCATATTCTTCTCCTGTGCCCAAATGGTCAATTTAGTCAAGCTATTTTGCAGACATGCCTTATCTGTAACACATGTAATCAGTTTACCCAATTTCAGGTTGTCTGCATATAGACTGTAGAACACCTCATGTGAAAAAGTTAGGGCTGAAAGCCACAATCTAAACAAGTAAGGGCCTAGGGACAGCCCTGTGGGACATCTTGACTGTAACCAAGGATTTCACCAGTCCACTTGCTGTATGATACTTGCAATGTCCTATTTGTAAGCCTTGCAGCTATCCATCTTATCAAGACTACATAAGTACCTAGTTATACTAATTAATTGATCAATGTTTTATGTATGACCCTGTCAAAAGATGAAGTTCAATCTATATAAATTACATCACAGCACATTTTTTCATTCATAGCTGTTATTACATTGTTATAGAACGTCATGTTACAGGTGGTAATAGATCAGTTTTCAACACATGCATGCTGATATATGGTTTCAAGTCCCAACCTATCCAGTTCTGACAATAACGTATCCAGTATTACCTTCTCCATTATTTTTCCAAACAACATGAAAGTAGACTTAAGGGTCTATATGACTCTGTCTTTATCCTACTCCCCTTTCCCCTTAAAGACAGCTTTAATAAGCAGATGTCTACAATCTTGAGGAATCTCCCCATATTTATATGACCTAGTGAATAATAGATATGATAGTACCATAAGTTCTTCCTGAAGTCTTCTCAGGTCATTGTTACAATGCCGTCTCCTCCCTGTGCTTTGTTTGGATCCAGTTTGTGCAGTTCTTTTTCAACATAATCTAATTTTATTCCAGTATCTGGGGTTACCTGGATGTCAGTAGGACAACTTATCACCCCTTTTTTGGAGCCAAACTCTTTTGCATGAGATTTTGTAAATATATCTATAATCTGCTATGTCTGAGAATAAATTTTCAAATCTGCACACAGTTTATCAGTTTGGGTGTCTTTACTCCTTCCACATGTAATGCATTGATAAAAAGGTTTCCTATTATGCTCAATATCATTATATAAATATTCTTCAAATTTTTCTTGATCTTGTCTCACACTATGCGTAATTTGTTTGTCCAGCTTGTTTATTTCAGTTTTCAAAGTTGTAGTTCATCCTGTCCTTCCATTACTTATATTTTTTGTCTCTTACCCTAATCAGATATCATGTTCTTATGGAAATATATCCCCCCTGATGTTGTATGCCTAGGTAAAAGTCTTTCAGCTTTTCCTGGTTAGTGTTTGCCACAACAGAACTCCGGTCCGCTAATGATTGGCAGTGGATTTTTATGGTGCCAAGTTGCCAGCCCGACACCCAACCTTTAAAGATGGCACACCCATTCATGCACGCACCTACCTGCATGTCTTTAGATGTCACTCAACCGCAGGGAGGACATGCAGAGTCCACACAGAAGGTGCTCCAGCCGAGAATCGAACGGGAGAACCTCTTGCTGTGGGGTGACAACACTAACTGCTGCACCACTGTGGCCCTATGTTGTATGCCTAGATACCGATGTTAAAACTTTTTTTATTTTTGCTCTCAAACAATTTCTGTTTCAAAACTTTCCACATTCTATCTGCAGTTTTTCCACTGAACAACTTACTCCAGTTAGTTTTATATAGTGACTGCTTTGCTTCCATCTAATCTGTAATTAACCTTCTGTGCATTGATTCAGATTTCAGTTTGGCAGAATTATCTAGCAACACATTTACTTTTATAACCCCATGATCACCGCATATCAATGGTGGTAAAACTTGACTTGAAATAACAGTAATTTCTTTAGGAACACAAATAATGTCTAATATGTTCTGTTCCCTGGTAGGTTTTTTATAGTTTGAAGCAATTGTTGTTCCTGAATATACGTTGTGAATAATTTCCTTACTAACGTTGTTGAATCAATATTATTCCAGTCTGTTTCTGGTAAATTTAAGTCCCCAGCTAATATTATCCTTCCCTCCAGTGTTTCATGTAAGAAATGTATGAATTCCTCTAGGTCATCTGCACTTGACTTTGATAGTCTGTACACTCCAACAATTGTTATATGTTCCAGGGTTGTCTTTATTGTCACAGTTACACAATCTATAATATTGATGTTATCACTGAACATGTAATAGTCACTGGTCTCATAACTATGTTTCATCCTAATCATAACACCTCCACCTGATTTTTTTGTTAGAATGTCTGTTACAGTAAAAACATTTATACCTTGACAGAACTGGTTTCCAGTCATTGTTCTTTATCTATATTTCACAAACAACATCAATCCTGTGGGAACGTAGCAGATTTTCCAATAAAAAAACTTTATTATTAATGCTCCTAGGATTAACAACCATCAGAGATGCATCAAATGTTTCTGTCTGTGAACTGTTAAATTTTTGACCTGGCAAAAATCCTGCCTAGTGTTTGTCAAATATCACAGTATATCTGCGGCAAAAATTTTCTTCCCTAATCTTGACAAATGCATACCATCCTGTCTGAACACGTGTGCTCAAAACTAGGCTTGGATGCTCTACACATTTCCATTTTTTAAAACAGGACATTTTTTCCATGTAGGTATTTACCCCAAAATATTTTCATTCAAAGTAATGTGACTGTCCTTCCTATAGGTGATTTGTGAAAAATGTGTCCTATCACCAGTACAAGTTATACTATCTAAGAGGGCTGTCAGTTCCCTACTAACAGTCAGAGAATCCTTGTGGATGACATTTGTACCGACATGAATAAGAATGGATCTGTACTTCTTTATAGTAAGGCGTTCCAAAGCTTGTCTCATATCTTCTATTTCTGCTCCTGGCAAACCTAACGCCATTCAATGTTCATTATCTTCTCTGCAAATATACGTATCAGGTCCAATAATAATTGAATCTTCAATTACAAGAATATCTTTGTTCGCCAGCTCTGAAGAATCTTTAGCTTCTAATACAGTAATATCTGCTCTATCAATTGTTACAAAGGATAGATCCTCATCACCATTAGTCTTATTAATCCCACTATTTTCATTGTGTATTAAATTCTCTTCCAACTGGTATTGTAAATCCACACCTTTAGCCATGTAGTCAACATTTGTCTTTCTCTTCTTTTTTCTTACAGTAATGTTCTTCAGCCCTTCCACATTCAGTTTTTGGTTTCTTCTTTTTCATCTGCCCCTTGTGTCTTTTTTCTACCTTCTCTTTTGGAAAAATTATGCCTTTTTCTGTAGACTGAAGGTTTTCTGATAGAAGAATATTATCATTCCTTGTAATCTGTGTGTTACATAACAAAGCAGTGCCCTTTTTAGTACATATTCTCTCTCCTTTACAGTCATTAATCTGTTTCTTTTTCTTCCTTGTTATTTGTTGTGAACTTCTTCCTTTCTTTCTTTTTTTGTTTCCTTCTAAACAAACAGGATCCTCAAATTGCTGATTACTTTATTTATTTATTTTTTATTTTACATTTGTTGACCAGACTAGTCTAACTGGATATATGTCCATTTTCAGTAGAGACCCGGGGAGAAAAGCTCCTGCAAGTTACAAAGACAAGTATACAATATAACAGTAGACAAGCTTACAGAAAAATTGTTAGATACAATAAAAAAATGACATGAAATAAAAACACTTAGTAACAATTTTAGTAAGGGATACTCATAAAAAAGAAGTAAGACTTTTTTTTTTTGTTATGAGGTTAGAAGATAGGGAAAGAGCAATAGTTATCAGATGAGAGTAGAAGTTCACTTTTATCAGGGAAGTATACACTATAGTAGCATGAGCAATAGGAACCAAGTTTAGTTATGAAATTTTTGTATATTGGGTATAATCAGTCAGGGTTGGAGCAGGGACAAAGCCAATGATTCTTTAGATATTCTTTAAGATGCTTTTTGAATAGATGTGTGGAGGCAAGTGAAGACAGTTCAGTTGGAAGTTGATTCCAGCTTTTACCTACTGTGTTGGAAAAGAGCGAGTCCCCTGCTTTGTTGTTTGATTTGACATTAGAAACTAGAGGTTTGCTTGCTGAGCGAAGTGTAGGGAGATTTTTGTAGGGGGCGATTAGATTAGTGAGGATTGGTGTATTATTGGGGTGATAGAGGATTTTTTGGGTTATCACAAGTTGCTGATAGAGTAGCTTATTATTCACTTCAAGCCATCCCAATTGTTTTAGGTTATGACAGTGGTGAGTTCTATAGGGGGAACAGGTAGCAAATCTAGCTATGTTATTATGACAGGTGGAAAGTTTATTAATGTTATTTCTAGATAGATTAGTATAAATTACAGAAGCATAGAAGAGGGTAGAGGAAAGGTGGGTCTGCGCAAGAGTAATTCTGGCTGGAGGGGTAAGGAAGGGCTTGAGTCTATAGAGAGCGCCTAATTTTTTGTTGACAGTTTTTATTGTTGAATTAATGTGTTCATTGAAGCTAATTGTAACTCCCAGTAAGCGGGTAGAGGTATCAGGGACTATATTAGTGCCATTGCTAGAGGTTACTATGAAGTTAGGGATAGATGACTTAGGAGTAACAGCAAAGAGTAGTAGTTTTGTTTTTTTGGGGTTCAGGAGGAGGCAGTGTTGCATGAACCATTTTTCAACAGTGTTTAATACTGATTGGGTTTGGAGTTGAAGAGAGTTTATGGATTTGGCAGAACAAATTAATGCTGAGTCATCTGCATATTGGATGCAAGTGGCTTGTGGAATATTGGTATGTAGATTGTTAATAAATAATGAGAAGAGAAGAGGACCTAAAATCGAGCCTTGAGGTACACTAATTATCACTGGGAGGGAAGAAGAAAGGGTATTATTCCAAAGGACAGCCTGCTGTCTGTTTTCAAGATAGGATTTAAACCAAAGAAGTGATTGTGAGTCAAGTGATTGGGCTTTTAGGATTTCAATGAGTAAGTTGTGATTCACCATGTCGAAGGCCTTTGAGAGGTCTATAAATAGGGCAGAAGAGAAAGTATTGTTGTTGTGATTTTCATTAATAGAGTTGGTGAAGAATAGTAGAGCAGTAGTAGTGCTGTGGAATAGTCTAAAGCCATGTTGGCAATTGGCAAGCAGATTATTGTGGATAAGGTGGTCAAGTAGCTGTCTATGTATGCATTTCTCCATTATTTTAGCAATGGGTGAGAGTAAGGCTATAGGCCTAAAATTAGATAGCTCAGTAGATGTGCCACCTTTGTGTAGGGGGACGATGTGGGAAACTTTCCATATGGATGGGATTTTGCTTTCAGAGATAGTTCTATTTATAAGGATGGAGATGGGGTAGGCAATGGCTTTAGCTACTATTTGTAGGTATTCTGCTGGAAGTCAATCAGCAGAAGGGGTGCAGGGTTTGAGTTTTTGAAGGAATTTAGAAATGAGGGATGTAGGAACAGGTTGTAAATGAAAAGTAGGAGTTGTAGGATTAGGGGTGTTTAGAGGCAATGTGGTGCTTGGTGGTATAGAATTTGCAAGGTTTAGAATGGCTTTAGTAAAATAGTTATTGAAAGCATCTGGAATCTGGTTGGAGTTATTTTGGAATCCAGAAGGTGAAGGAGTTTTAGAGTGTACTGGTTGAAGTAATTTGTTAATGCCTGACCAGAATTTTTGAGGTTGTGCTTTTTGGGATTGAAGGAGTTTAGAGTAATAGTCTTTTTTATCTCTGAGAATGTCTTTCTTGGTGGCATTTCTTAATTGTTAGAAATAAAGGTAATCTGATGGACTTTTAGAAGCTCTCCATTTGTTCCAAATTTTATTTCTGAGGTGGATCTTTTGCCTAGTTTCCTTTGTTAGCCAGGGGGCAATTTTGGTCCTTAGGCGGAAGGATCTAATTGGGGCATGGGAGTTTAAGATTTGTAGGAATTTTGTATTGAAAAAGGTTACTGCTTCATCTAGTTGGAGGTTTAGCATAGGAGACCAATCACATGCTGTGAGTTGATTTTGGAAGGATTGAGGATTGAAGAATTTTTTGGAGCGGCAGGTTATAATATTATGAAAATTAGGACAATGGGTTTTCTGCCTAATAACATAGGTTATCATGTGGTCACTAATATCGTCTGGAAGGATTCCTGGTTTATAGGTAGTAAGATGGCTATTGAGAAGGATCCAGTCTAAGGTGGTAGCTTTATTACTTGGTTTATGGATTCTGGTAGGAGTGGTAATTATTTGAGAGAAACCATGTAGATTTATGTGATTGGTAGGATTGTGTAAAGAGCAAGTTATCCAGTCTATATTAAAGTCTACTTGCATCCAGAATTCCAAAGTTGTCAGGGGCATCATCTTGTTTCATAGGGGTTGAATGATCTTTGCAGAAAATAGATGCATCATTTCCTAAATGTGTTCTATTTGTTCTATGCCCAACATTATTTAATTCATCAGTCCAGTCATTAATATACAAAATAGTTCTCCAAGCTATGCCAATTGCACAAGTGCAACCATCATCATTAAGTCTAGATTTACTTCTAACAATGGTAAGCAAATCATCCAGCCTTTGACATGAGGAATACAGATCACCTTTTTATCAGCTGTTACCTTTAAATATGAATAGCATTTATTACACTGTACAAGCTGTTTGTGCATTAGCAAATTGTTAATTGCATATTCATTTAAGGAATCCGTATTCAGCTTAAAATTAATAAAATATTGTAAAACAAAAGGATAATCAAAATCAGTAACCACAGAACTGAAAGAAACTTAAATCAACTTCTATGACAAAAAAATCACAGCAATATACAGCTAAATACTGAAGTAAGTACAGTAAAGTTGTTCTGACCATACAAGTTCTGCTAGCCAGACAAAAGTTGTAATCATAGCTCTCAACCCTCCATCTCCAAAATGAGGAACACTGCCTCTTTTAATGTGTGACAAATGGAAAAATGTGGAACACTTACTAACAGCTTGCTAACAACTTCACCTAGGAAGCTCATACATTGGTTAAAATGTGCTGTTTTTTTACATATAAAAACTTATCTTGGTGAATTAATATGATTCTGCCCTCTTTATCATGGATATCAGTTAAAAAAATACTTTCCACTGAATGGTTGACAGATACTTTCAATGTAGAACTTTGAGGAACACGAATGTTTCAGGACCTCAAATAAGGAACGTTCCTCGTAGCAAGGTACACTTGAGAGCTATGCTTGTAATTCTTTTATATCACTATCACTCGCAGTCATCCTTCTTATTAACAGTAAAGATCAATAAATCACAAACCAAGGTAGGATTGTTTAGATATGCTAAGGATTTTATTCTCTGCAGTCTGTGTGAATTTATAGCTGTCTTGGCCCCTTTGGGTGGCTAGAGCTTGCCTGTCTAAAACCAATCCCTTTCTAACAACCAACAGTAAAATTAAAGCTAAAACAACAAAATATGAATCAAAGTAAATCTTGTTAAGCTATCCCTTCCTACCTACAAACAGAGAAAACAGTGATAACAAATAAAATATAAATACAAACACAATTTCTCTTACCAATCAACTCCAAAGTAAATCACAAACCAAGGTAGGATTGTTTAGATATGCTCAAGATTTTCCTTTCTACAGTCGGTGTGAATTTACAGCTGTCTAAGCCCCTTTGGGTGGCTAGAGCTTGCCTGTCTAAAACGCCCGTTCTAACAACCAACAGTGAAATTAAAGGTAAAAGAACATAATATGAATCAAAGTAAATCTTGTTAACAAGCTAGCCCTTCCTACTGACAGACAGTGAAAAACAGTGATAACAAAAAATATAAATTCAAATAAAACGTCTCTTGCCAGTCAACTCCAAAGTAAATCACAAAGCAAGTTAGGATTGTTTAGATATGCTCAGGATTTTCCTCACTGTAGTCTGTGTGAATTTGTAGCTGTCTAGGCCCCTTTGGATGGCTAGAGCTTGCTTGTCTAAAACCTATCCCTTTCTAACAACCAACAGTGAAATTAAAGGTAAAACAACAAGATATGAATCAAAGTAAATCTTGTTAACAAGCTAGCCCTTCCAACCTACTGACAGTGAAAAACAGCGATAAATAAAATATAAATTCAAATAAAACTTCTCTGGGCAGTTTATATCATCCTTCATAATTTACTTTGTGGACATTTTGTCAATATTCTCTCCTGACAATGTTTTCATGGCACTAACAATTCTCTGTACTGTAACACAAGTATTTAATGAGGAGTCTCTTCATCAATGTTTCTGTCTTATCAGTCAAGTTCTAGTCTTGGGCAAAGAGATATGGAAGACAAGGGCACTGAATCCAAGGTTACATAGTCTGATATATTGAATATTAGGCGTAGGATTTGAATACTTGAGCTGATGGCCAGACAACTCAGAACATGTTTGGTTTCTGAATATAGCTAATATTTAAAAGTAAACCATAAAAGGCAGCTTTTTAAATGGACATTCTTGTCTTCTGAGGTCACACAATATCTGTGCATAATGATAACATTAAGATGCTGCCCAAGGTGATGAAATAGCACTGAAATAACATTTTCCTATGACCATCATCTCTATTACTGTGTTAGCCAATGTAGTTGGTAAAGAAAATTTTAGTTGCCATATTAGGAGGCAAGTTCAATTACTGTGAGCAGCTGAGGTAGAGTAGTAAATTAGTTATCTTTCAATTATTAGTCTTATCATTTCACAAGAGTCACAGAAAATTTCAGGGAATATTTTAAGAGCTACTCCTGAGTACAGTGAAGTAAGAGTAAAAGGTCTGATGAGTCTGATGATTAAAAGCAAAAAGTTGTTTAAGGAACTGATGTTTTTGTTTTGCAGTAGAAAGCTACAGAGGGCTGGTAACCAGTTTTCCAAAGCTCTGTCTGTAGCTCCAGCATTTTATGTGTAATGCTACACTAGCTATTTTATAGCAACTATGTTTTATCTTCTGTTCAGTACTTTTAGATGTCATTGTTTCTTTTTTTCAATTATAGGGATAACAGAACTTGTAAGAAGATTTTTGCCCGTGGCATTTATGAAATGACATAATACTATCCATTCATTATTGCAATGAGGGCAACAATCTCTAGTAATTCTGCAGTAGCTGTGCCTTTGTTTATTTACTGATGGCATAGCAAGTGATAAAAGTTTGGTTACATCTACCTGGTCCTAAGTGACCTTTTAATCATGTATGCACATGCGATTCCCATCACAACATGATTTAGTAGCAGCTGAAGCAGAGTGAAAACTCAGAATCACATTTATTATCCTTCCATACATCATAGTGGTTTAAAGTATATACACACACACACACACACACACACACACACACACACACACACACACACACACACACACACACAGGTGTTTCTACTGTAGATTTTGGAATGAATGTTACCTATTAAGGCAGATAAGAGGACATAATGAAACTTTGTGGGGGGGGGGGGGGCTGCTAATGTATAGTGCTATCACACTGCAGAAAGAGTAGTAGTGTGTACCTCAGAAAACACACTGGGTAATATAGTGTATAATATTCAGAATCTGCAGTGGCACAGAAATGAAACCACAGCAGGTAAATGACTGAGGAAAAGATTACTGGACAGACATGGGCCTGTCAAGACTTAATAAAGATTATTGTCAGGCAAAGGAACCATTACTACTGGCATTATTTCTATATCAGCCACATTTCATTACCTTGCACTCCTATACATTTGTTTGCAAATAAAGCATGTGGGCAACAGGGGGGCAGTGCTGGGGTAAATTTTCTGTTTCACATCCATTGATCCAAGTTGCGCTTGAATATGGACAGGGATGATGTTTGTTTTATGTGAATGGGGAGTATGTTCCAGAGTACTGGTATCCTCTGCAAGAAATACCTGTCACTCTAAACTGTTCTGTTAAGGCTGCAGAAGAGGTTTATATCCTTAGAGTATTTCTAATGCCATTTGACTTGCTGATGTGTGGTAAATCCATCAGCAATGGGTCAGAGGATAACTTGTACATTAGGCACAAGTCACCCATTAGATTCTCTAGGATACAGAGTATAGTGACAGGGGTTTGAGATGGTCCATGTAAGACATGTTATTTAGGCCTTGTATCCTTTCAGTAAGGTATCTCTGTGGGTGCTCCAGTTGCATGTGTCTGGATAAATTCATGCCAAAGGGGGCATTATTTTCAATGAATGGCTTAATGAGGGCTGAATAAAGGGGAACAATGACATCCCTAGATTTAGACACAATCCCTGTGCAATACAGAACAGCTTGTTTACAACAATGGATATGTTGGTCAAATGTTATATCATTGTCAACATAAGTTCTCAAATCCTAAACAGCTGGGTCAGTTCTCATGGGTGTATTGTTAATGTGGTAGTTCTGTAGGATAGTTGTCTTTCCAAAGGATACAATAATGTATTTTTGGCATTTAGTTTCAGTCCACAATTTTAACATCAGTTATTTATTTGAGACAAACCTTCCTGCAGGATGGAAAAGTCATTTGGGGATTCAATGACTGCTCCTAGCATGCAGTCATCTGCAAACTTAGTCATCCAGAGCCCTTAGATATTTTTATTTTACTTTAGAAAAGTAGATGACAAACAGGAAAGGTCCCATCACAGAACCCTGTCAAAAAACAGAAAAGGCATACAACAATATAATAGTCACAAATTTAACAAAAAGATGTTTAGCAATTTTATGCATGCTGAATAAGCACATCATCAGAACAATACAAATAAATCAGATACTCATCTAAGTATTGAACCATTCGTCACATGATCTACTGAAAGCAAGCACATTTTAAAATGCAAGTGCATAAAAATAGAACAGTAATGGATACACACAATAGACAAATAATGCAAAAAAGCATTAACATTCAAAACATTTCACATTTTCTAAAATTTTAAAGGATCTAGATGATTGTCACTGTTGCAGTGGCACCATGATCCCATTTGCAAAAATGGGAAAAGGGGTTGTGAATAGTTGGATGAATGGATGAATGGATGGATGGATGGAGCAGTGATCACTGAAGTTATTATGCGGTACCTGCAGATCAATACATTTTTCTGTTAAGATCATAATGAATATGGCTGGAAGAAAGGATGAGTTCACTTATGAGCAGATACTTGCAGTAATTTTGACTAGTTGTGTAGATTATTATAAGAAATAATATTATTCAATTCAGAGTTTGAGTTTCATAGCCTATTAACACTTTCCCTTGGTAATTGTATGGAATATATTAATGAAATATCCTACTTGTTGCCCCAAAGCAGGAGAAGGGATTTTAAGAACTTCTTTATAGAATGTTATTGGTCTTACTAATTATGAGTTGGGAAATTAGACATTTAGTGTCAGTACTGAACTGGGTATCACTTCTTTGCATCTGACAGGTTTGAAAGGAGGAATTTTTGTTGTTGTTGTTGTTGTTAATAGTGAGACCCCCAACGTTTCTTATGGCAGAAACAAAATGCTGTGATAAGTAAATCAATAATGAAGATTATTATCTCTTCAGTACTATTAACTATTTGACATTGTTTTGAGTTTATATTTGACACAGGCACATGTGAATTTCATGTTGTTAAACTGTCTTGCTTTCACAGACAAGACAGTATGACAAAACCTGTGATATGTCCAAAACAGCAAAAGAAGGTTTCCACATTGCTGATTTTTTTTTTTTTTTGGTATAAAAAGTATCTTCTATACATTGCATGTGCAACGCGCACACATATTGATTGCGTTTGGCTTAGTTTTTCTTAGGGTATTGAGTTTCTGTGTTGCCAACATTCTGACATCAATGAAATTTCTGTTGATGTAATTGAATATTGAGAATTAATGACACACTCACAGAGATAGATAGATAGATAGATAGATAGATAGGTAGATAGACAGATACTGTAAGTTCATAGGTGTGTACTAAGATTAACAACCACTAGGGCCTTTTTAAGCCTTGCCATACTTCAGAAATCTGTTGCAAGTTCTGATACCCTTGACAAGTGCAAGCAGGGGCTGGGGAGATGAAACATTTACAAGCAGGGGCCTGGGAATGAACCATTTACATGCTGCCTGTGTGTGTTAGAGACATAAGTGTCAAACCAGGGATGAATTTTCTGTTACCCACACATGCACACACACACACACACACACACACACACACACACACACACACACACACACACACACACACACACACACATATATATATGTATATTTATATTTATATATATATATATATATATATATATATATATATATCTATGCTTTCATTTGTCGTAAGCTCATTATTTTGACAAACAAAAGTACGACTCCACTTATGTGAAAGTGCACTTAAATTAAATATTTATATGCAGAGATAGCTACATATATATAATACATATATACATCCCAGTAAACCTCATTACAGAATGAAATGTGGTTAGTCCTCCTGTACGGAGAGATTTTATGCAAATATAGAACTATAAAAAAAGTATGATTTTCAAGCTTTATGAACTATTACATATCTAAAGTATATCTTAAAACAATTATGCGCCAAGTGCATGCATTTTTGTTTATAAATATATATATATAATAAATATAAGAACATTTATGAAGTCTAATACAAACATATGTATTTATGAAGTTTTGTCAGGATAGACAACACTAGCACCCTAATGATTAGCACTACATAAAAAGCCATTGATGTTCACATTTTTCTGTAAATCAGTCTGTGGTTTCTATTTTAAACAACTTCTAAAGGTTCCTGTAATGTGTTTGGTGTGCAGAGATATTCAGGTGCTGGAGTCACTTTGAAAGGTACAATGCATTGTACAGCAAGCCGCAGCTCATCCTGTAACTGTCATCACATCCTTGGAAGGAAAATTAGGTTTTCTCAGATATGATTTGCCATCCAATTAAGGAAACACAAAGGCATGCTGCCGCTTTAATGCATTGGCATCAGCAGTTCTTAGGTAGTCACTCCATATGGTATATATTTAGAAACTGCATAGCCTAAAGGTTTATTGAGGGAAGAACAGATGGAAGTGGGAGGCAGGATCTGATAGATGACTGAGGAACTTCTACAGTGAAAACTATTACCTCTGAAAAAGACAAAGTATCATATTAGTCAGGCAGTACGGAACTACATGCAGTGTTGTCTGCTGCAGAGCGAAAAATATCGTGAAATGAAGATGTCATCTGGGAATGAACAGCAGAAAACCAGTGAAAGTTTATTCTGTTTCTGTCATATATGCCAGTTCAGCAATGCCTACTGCTGTGCTAGGAGTGAATTAAGTCAGTACTGCTGTGCTAGGAGTGAATTAAGTCAGAGACATCTGATACACATAAACATATATGCAAGCATATTTATGCCTGCAGCCTTTCACTGATAGTTCTGTTATTCATTGCAACAAGATTCAAGCAGGTGCCTCTCCCCCGTTTTTCCTTTATCTCCCCAATGACTTCTTAAATGCCCCTGTGGTCTTATTTCTTAACGTGTCTGGCAGCTTATTCCATCTGCTCACCACTCTTTTGACAGAGAAGGTCTTCCTTATATCCAAGGACACCAATTTTGCATTTTTCCAGAAAAATACTGGTAAATCCCACATTTTGATCAACTGAGTATTGAAAAAACGTAGGATTTTCATAGAATTCAGCATTTCCACCACTGCTTGTATTTCTTCTCATGTTTAATATTTATAATATTATCAGCTTGTTTTATTGAGCATTTGTATCAACAGTCTGTTTTTATTTCGCATATATACAGAGGCATTAAAATTATAATGAAGTCATGGTAATGACATGAAATTACATTGAAAAGTCACAGGAGTAATTCCTGGATTTAATCTCACTTCTAAGAACCATAAGTCAGTGTCCCTTCTCATGTCCAGATTGAATTTATATCTTTTAGTTGCAAGTTAAGCCTTCTTTCTTCTCTAGTCCTTCCTTTCTAATACCCTCCCATCCTATTCCCTCACACTGGTGACCATGTTATGAACTCAAATAACATTCCCTTTCACCATCCTTGTAATCCTAGGATGCTGACCTTGCCATCATATGCTGCCCTTTCTAGCTTCCATATCCTTCTTTATTCTGATGTCTTGACTGCCTACCTTATTATATTACCCAGAAACCTTTATGATCTGTTTCCTACCATCATGCACTGCTACTCTTTCGCATCTTGCACTGCTATTCTACATCCTGAAATACTCATTCCTCCAAAGTTCTTTTCCTGTTTGGGCTCCTGAAGACCAGCTTCTCACAGATCATGTTTTGTCCTCGGATTATCCTTCTGCAATATAGCACCCTGTATTTGCTAGGCTGGTTTGAGCTGCCACCTTCCTGGCTGAGATTCTAACTTACTTGATTCCCTTTTGATGCCTATGACATTCCAATCCATTCCTGTAATGTCTCCAAAGAGACTTATCAAGATTTTCCATATCCATTGCTATATCTGCAGTACATAGATTGAAGATGGCTGGTGCAAACCTGTCTCCTGTGTCATACCACTTTATACTAATTTTTAATTTAATTTCTGAAGCTTCTTCTCTCAGTAAAACTCTGTAATCTCCCCACAAGCAAGTCCTCCTTTCATCTGCATATTTTCTCTCCCACTTCTAAGCGGTTGTGTTTTTTGTCAGCTTTAGACAAGGTAAGGAGTCAGATGATTTGTTGACATCCAGGTAAATCACAACAGCTACATCAGTCCTATCTACCTTCCTTGTGATTCAGTCATAGAGCTGAAAATTTTTAGCCCGACATGACCACTTTGCTTTGAATCATTGCTAATTTTCAATTAGAAAATGTTTCTATTTCAAAAGACCAATTTGGGTTTTCTTTAATATAGTTTCTGTAGTGTTTTTCTAATGCTAAAGCTAGATTAAAGAGCATCTTATTCCCAATAGCAGTACTTAAATATTCCTTGTGGGTGGGCACTACAACAGTCTGCATTGAGTTTCTAAGGACTGCACCCTCAAGACCTAGTTAATAGCTCCATGAATGGTTCTACTGCAATATAGGTACCCAACGTAGTATTCTGGGGGAACTATTCAGACTTTTTGCTTAGTTGTCATTTAGTTCTTTCAGTTTTCTTATCACTTTCCATTTAATTTATCTGTTTTACCATATGCTTTATCACATCCCTTTCCTCTTTCCAAAACCAATTCCCCTGCCTCTTCTTATCTGATTATGCATGAAGAAACTATTCAGTATCTCATCCTGTTTGAGTTCCCTCTTATTCCTCTTAATTTCCTTTATTTCTTATTATTTATTTATTTATTTCCATTTGTTAACTGGTAAAGTCTGACCAAGCTGTACCCATATTCAGTAGTGCCTGGGGATAATTGTTCCACTTCTGAAATCTAATGTTAAAACCACTTATGAGAAATGCACTTTTTGCATGCATAGTCAAAATACAATCAAAGTAAAACTGTAAATCATTACTAAAAATATACATCACAATAATAGTTCAAATAGAGGCATTATCACATTAATTATAGTAAACATGTTGTATATCAATGTGGTAAATATTTATACCACAGATTTCCAGCTAATGCACATATGAGTTTGCCACATTTGCCACGTCAAAGACATATTAATATGATGCCTAGCCTCTTATGTATATATAGCAGTAACAGTAGGTAGATACAGTTAATGGCTGATTATGAAGGATTAACTCACTACCCTGGGTTCAGCTTAGATTTCAAACAAGGAATTATCAGTTGGCAGAGTTTGTATGTTGGTGGAAGCAGTGGGTTGAGTTAAGAGTTAGGATGTACATTTAATTCTATACTGTTACAAGGTGGAGCGTACAGCAGCTGCGTCTGTATATTGCAGAACTGATGTGCTCTAGGCAATGCTATTCCATGGCTATAGCTACATTGCCAGTTGGAGTTAGTTAGGTTTTTGTGCATCCCTAAAGGAGGTTATATGAAGGAGTTCTCTAAGAAAAGAAGCAATGTAATTCCCTGTTCTGGAGGCAAAATTAGTGAATACTGACTCCCCACAGCAGTTTTTGGAGGGTATAAATTGAGTCAGGCATGCATCTATGAAACAAAGGTTTAATTCAGGAATGTATCATTTGAATAGTTTTTTTCAAGTGCTGGATGTTTATCAGGCTTGTAGAAGACAGAATAAGTGGGATGGATTTTTGTCAATATTCAAGTCAAATCTTGAACTTCAGGAATTCAAACAGGAAAATGATTTAACAATGAGAAAATGCCATGATGCTTGATAGAGTAACATCCCAAAGCAAACTTGGCCATTGTATTATAATCCTGCTCCATCATAGTAGTTTGAATGCAGTAGAGATTTATGAGGCTATTCAAGCATACAGCAAACTTGGCAAAACAAATCATCAGGCCAGTGTGATTCATGCATCTGGTGCCATAAATTGCTTATCCTTGTACAGAAGGAAGGATTTTGTTCTTTGGATGAATCATAACACACTTAACATGATAATCAAGTCTAAACGCTTGTTCAAGTTGTGAATGTTAGTATTTAACTGTGCTGGCATTCTATTCTTGGAAGGGGTTTCAGACTGGGGTCACATATAGTAAAAGGCATGCCCTAAACATTAGATGTGTTTAGATGCAGGCGGAGTCCTCTGCCTGGTTTTGACCTGTCAGAAGCTAATCTAGAGGCATGAAAAGACTACAGAGAAATCGCTAGAATTCCAAAGAGAGTAATCCTCTCCTTTGGTGGACAGGGACAAAGTCCTGACTATAATCCAAGTTTCCTGACTTCCTTTAGAAGCTCAAGTGCCTCTTGGAGCTGTCAGGGGAAGGATGGGTGTAGCCATTCTAGTCCAGAGAGGTGTCCAGGTTGTGACTGGGCCACAATCTCCTCATAAGAGAGGTGGCAACACAGGAAGTAGTTCTGGGGTGTACATTTACTGTCCAAGCTGCCTTCACATCGTAACCTTCCACACAGGTGTATGGGAATGTATACTCACATGAGGAAGTCAGAGAGGTCTGCACAGTGACATGGGTTACATGTCCTTCACTCTGCGGTGGGAGATAGAACTTAAGAGCAACACTTTTATTACTGAGATGCCAGAAAGGGCACAATCCATCTCAGTGGCTACCTAGGTGATGGCCTCTCCAGTGAGCTGTCAATGTCATGCTGGGAATACCCAGTACAAGGAAATGAATGGATTCAAATGTAGTTTGGGAAGCTTGGTGGTTGGCAGGTAAGGGATGAAACAACATACAGGTAAACAAAGAATTTAGGAGAAAGTGAAGTCATCTGCATATTGCATCAATCTATTGTGGTCAATGAAAGTGATTTACAATAAATCATTGTTTCTCTCTTAGCTGAGACTCAAAACATAACAACTGCAATTTTACAATTGTACAAAATGGTTGTGTTAAAACATGCTGTAGAGAGTAACCAGTATTGTGAGAGGGTTGCAAGCTCCTGCATGCCTTATGTGGCGGTTTTGTCATGGCACATCTTATCATATACATACTAAATTCAAGGTTATAACTGCTCAGAGAAGAGGGAAAAAGTAAAAAAGGCAACTGCCCTAGTCCTTCTTCGGTGAAGCTCATGACCTACAACAAAGTGCAGCACTGGCAAAAAAGCAACCTCAGATATACAGAGAGCTCAACAATGGCCAGGCATGATTTTTAATGTGCAGTATTTGAACGTGGACCAACAGAGCACATGATTAAAGGTAATGCTTCCCACAGACCATGTCACTTCCAAAGCTTGTAAAGAAGTAGAGGAGGCTCCTGGAGTCACTATAGTGGGCCACTTAACTTTCAACTTGTCCAGGGCTGGTGTTAGCATTTTTGGGGCTCCCAGCAAATATCAAGTTGGGGGCCCCCTAGACACTTCCAATATAAGTATCATCCTATCAAAGCCATATCTCCTAAGAAACCTTTTAGTTTGTGCTGCAAACATTTAGGAGTAATGCGCACAGACAGTTACATTACAACAGGCCTATATACTGTTGACCTGTCTAACAAAGGGTAACTTACAGTTACTGCCATTTAGTTGCAACAGTGATATATTGCAACTATATGTCCAGGTCTGGACTTAAATGAAATGATGACTAGGCCTACTGTTTCAACACCCCCCGCACACCCTCCAGTCTTCTCCTCTGAACCCCCCCCTTTTGCGCTCCCATACCATGCACATTACTTTTTTCTTCCTTTTCTCACATTTTGCCTTGCTATCATCATTTTCAAGAAGCCATAACTTTCGATATGCTCTGAAGTGCATTTTAAAGTTCTTTTTTCTTTTTACACAACCTTTTCATCCAATAATGGCTTGAACACAAGTTATTATTAAGGAAAGAAATTCACTGTTGCTGTTCAGCTTTAGTTTTCTTTGCATCCTTTCAGCACAACTTTCCTGACCAAGACAGCACAGTAATAACCATTTAGGAAATAACTCAATTAAGCTGGTGCCTCCAAAGGCATAGGGGTTATATATGTGCCCTGGGATGCATTTTAGAGCATTTCCTCAGCATTTTACTCCAATGGTGGCCTAAAGAAAAATCATGAAAAAGAAAAGAATTTCAGTCTTATTTTTTTCTTTCAAGGAAGACATAAGTTGTGCCGGCTTAATGTTCAAAGCTGACAAAATAGTAGCTCACAATAAACTAACAAGCCAGTTGTGGGAATACATAGGTCTTATCTGGGAATACTGCCTCCTTCCATAACCCCGCACAAAAGACAGTTACTGCCTACACATCCCTCAGGTGTTAGACTAGGATGAAAGTAGAGTTTTAAATTGCCTTAACCATATATTTCAAGTGACTATTGATATACGTATACATAGCATGCTTCCTCACCCCTAACCCTCAAAGTCAGCCCCATGTATATGTGCCTGATGTGTGATTGTGAGAATGATTTATGTAATATATTCTAATTTGTTGCTCTTAGATGGTATACTACCCCATACACAAGCTATAGTAACCTTCGTTTTACACCTCTGAGGTCTGTGAGAAAAGTACATAAACAGTGACCACACTGTCCTCAGCTCAATCACAAGCTATAATGACTTGATGTGCACACCTCTAAGGTTTGACTGTGATGAAAATTAAAGTTGTAATGACCACACAATCCCCAGACCCCAATAACCTACAGCAGCTTTCTGTACACACACATTTGAGCAGGGCTGGTTTTAGAATGGGTGTGGTTTAAACCAGAGGCTATTATCAGCTTTATCCTAAAAGGGTCATATCTCAGCATTGTTCAGGTTAAACAGCTCAATCAAAAAATTGAAACATGTTTTGTCCTCATTTTTCTTCAACCAGTAATAGCTTTTGTGGGGGTCCCCACAGAGTCAAGGATGATTAAGGGAGCCCCCAGTATCCATTTATACAGTCTGGTGAGTGGGGGCCACCAGACTCCAAGAAGATCTAAGTGCCTGAATGTTCTGTGATATATCTTATGTCTTACTTTTGAAATATAATAACTTGTTAAGTACATTTTTTACTAATACCCAGAAGAATAATGTTTGTGTTCTGGCATTATTGGGTGCATGCACAGACAAAAAATCAGTGATATTTTTTACACACGCACAAGCATTAGCCATAGCAGTCCTAGTTTTGTAGTTACTTCAGCAAATAGCATTATATTGTGCAACACTGGTACTGCCACACCAGATCAGTGAATGCTGTTTAGCAGTCGTCAAACAGCAGCAGGGGTCAGTCACTTATTTACCTCATTGGGCAGTAATACATACCTGTCACTGTCCCCGATTTCACACACCTTCCCTGATTTTTTTTCATACTTTTGCTTTTTCTTTTGCAAAAAGTTTGATTTGCTGGTAAATCATTCAGGATTACAAACAGTCAATCAATACAGATATCTGAGTTTTATACTTATTGTCCAAAAATACGTGCTCATGCAAAGGGTGTTATTCTAACTTTTTAAGTGCATTAGAGTAATATTTAAAATGTAGTCCTGATTCTGAGCTTTTATTCTATTATTTTTGGGATTGCACTGAATTCTTAAGTAAAGGAATTGAGAGTTATACTATCTGGTGTTATGCTTGTATTTATAAAACTCCCTGAATGAGAAAACCATCCCTGATGATCAGAAGTATCAGCTCTTCTTAAAATCCAAAATTTGCACTGTGATAAGTCACTCTGGGGTGTTGATCTCTCTAGTGCTTACCTTGCTCGTGTTCATTATCAGCTTCATCCTAACAGGGTCACATCACAGCCCTGTTCAGGTTAAAGAGCATAATTAGTAAATTAATAAATTTTTTTCTTCATTTTTCCCCAACCAGCAGCAGCTTTTGTGGGGCCCCCACACAGTCAAGGATGATTAAGGCGGGCCCCCTGCAGTCACGAGTATAGCAGGGAACTAATGCTGTCTATGTAGTTAGTTTTAGTGGAGAAAATGTCCAACAGCAGGATTTAAGTAAGCCGGGACACTATGTCAGTGGTAAATTATTTAATGGAATTCTGATGCCTGTTTCTAGACAAAACACTGTTACTACAACCAGAAATATCTTTGAATTTTAAAGGAGGTATAAATAAGAGTTATTATCCATGTGGTTTATTAAGTATACAATAATGCTGTACTAACCTTTGTTGGTTTGACAGACATGTAACAAAATATCAGGATAAGATAACTTGCTGTGGTTGCTGGCCCCCAGGGAACAGAAGGCCCCCAGCGACCGCAGGGTTTACCGGTGCCTAAAACCGGCTATGAACTTGCCACCCCTCAAAATCTTAGAAAGGGCCATCAAAAATCATAGAACAGTGTCCGGAAATTATGACAGTTAAATTTTACATATGTATAAATTCACACTTTCAGGTAGAGTGGGGGGGGGGTTGATGCGTAGATTTGCAGTGGGGGGGGGCACTTATACGTGTGGGTGATACAGAAAATCATACCCTGTGGAGGTGATAATACAAATGTAGTGCATGGAGTGTGATGATTACGCTCCTATATCCATAAAAAGACAAGTCAGTTAAATGCTTCTATAACATGAGATTTATTCTTAACAAATATTAAGCACACCTTGCTTAGCTTGTTAAGTTTGGGTCTTGCATTAGGCAGTCAAATCTGCCAGTACTGACCAGCAAACAACAGTAAAGATTTGTTTCTCATTGCTGTCTCTGCTAGTAACGGGTCCCTGACTTCCTGTTGTAAACAGAAAGTTTCTAGAGGATTTGTGTTTACCTGCATTTTCTGAAGGATACAAAGTTTGAAACTCAAATGTATGTCATTATTTCAGTGATTTGTCAGAAAAACACAGATTTTATGAGGAACACATCAAACTTAAGAGGCAAAAATCTGAACATTCTGTGAAAATCTGGACAGCTGAGAGGCATGAAAGGTGAGTGTAAGCATAAGAGAGTTACACTGGCTTTCTGACAGTGCTTGCTAAGTGCTTTGCAGCTTTGAAAGCTGGTAAAACACGTAGCAGTCTTTCTTTTTTTTCTGTATGAAGTAGGTAACGTTCCGTGGACTACAAAGAATTATGATCGGGTTTCCACTTATAACCTTTAGTTTTGAGTTCTTGCCATCAATGCCAAGATTTCCCTCTTGAGCTTCACTCTTGAGGTGAATTTCTTGGCATCTATATCTCTTAACACATAATAAGCAGTTTATGATCAGTGACCCACTTGTAATCCTCTATATTAAACATACTACTATTTCTTAACTCTAATCAATTTTACCATATTATGGAAAAAGAAGTGGGTAGCTCACCTCTTGCTGCTTTTGGCATTCACTAAGTGATATTTTTAACATCTCTAAAATTCTTCATTTAGACAGTGCATTTTTTTGTGCTGGTCCCAAGCCCAGATAAATGGGGAGGGTTGCGTCAGGAAGGACATCCGGCATAAAATTTTGCCAAATCATACATATGGAAAAGGCAGGAGTCAAAGCTGGATGTGGCAGAGTTAAAGATGTTAAGATTTGCATTGGGTGTGACGAGGGTGGACAGGATTAGGAATAAGTATATTAGAGGGTCAGCCCAGGTTAGAAAGCCAGAGAGGCAAGATTACGTTGTTTTGGACGTGCTGAGGAGGGATGCAGAGTATATTGGGAAAAAGATGCTAAGGATGAAGCTGCCAGGTAACAGGAAAAGAGGAAGGCCTAAGATAAGGTTTATGGATGTGGTGAGAGAGGACATGCAGGTAGTTGGTGTGACAGAGCAAGATGCAGAGGACATGAAGAAATGGAAACAGATGATCTGCTGTGGTGACCCCTAACGGGAGCAGCTGAAAGAAGAAGAAGAAGACTGCTAAGGTATCACCAACAAACACTTTCAGTAAAAATCTAAATACCTTGAATTAGTAGTACAGCAGAATCAATAAAAGGCCTTTAAGAAATGTAAATATACATCATTGGGAGATTGTAATTAAGTCTGAGATTCATTGCAGGAAAATCCCTGATTTGAGTGATTTTATCTTAATACATAATATTTTAAAATCAAGAGCAGCACAATTATGAGTTATTTTTATTAGAATTTATTTTTATTTTTGTATTGTTGCATGCTTGGTTATGCAATTTCACTACATCACTAATTATATCATCATTCTGAGACTGAGTTTTCCTATAAATTTGGTTTGTTCACTATTGCTCATTTCTTCTGAAGGAGTCCATAGTAGAGGCCAAAGATGCTTAATAACATTCTAGAGGATGAAAGTTCTGATGTTAGTGTCAATAAACATTTTCTTTTTTCTATAAATATTCCATGCACCAACACCTTATTTTGGTTTAAACCTGGATAATATTATGGGCAGCTTCAAATTCTCCCCTGGTCTCTCTTGTATTGCCCCAATTGAGACTGGAGGGAACTTTTGAATAAAGATTATTGGCTAGGCTGGTAAAGGTCTACAGACTAATTGTCTAGTACTTAGGAACATGTAATACTATAAACACAGATTGCACAAAGCATTATATTGCACACTGCAGCCACTCACTCGAACAATAACACTCAAAAGCTCAGAGCTGTACACACTAACCCAATCACTTTCACATACTTTGTCACAAAAACAAAACATAAACAGTATATACCCTTACATGGCAATGCCATTACCACACCAGAACCAATTTCAGTAGTACATAATACTTGTGCATACACTTACTGACTCACACTTATACCCACTTAAATATCCTCTGCCATTCACATGTAATCCAGTACCAGTTACTTATCTTACACTGCTTTACACCAAAGCCTTTGACCTGTGATCATTCTTCAGTAGGTGCCTTCCACATTCACTTACTATCTCCCACACAGTACAACACTCAATAAGCTGACATTGTGACCACATCAATGATATACATATACCGCACAACACGTGATGTTCTGTCTCTTGGCTTATCCCGGTTAGGGGTCGCCACAGCGGAACTCTGGTCCGCTAATGTTTGGTAGTGGATTTTTACGTGCCGAGTTACCAGCCCTGACGCACAGCCTTCAATGAAGGCACGCCCATTCATGCATGCCTCCACACAGAAGATGGTCTAGCTGAGAATCGAATGAGACAACGTCTTGCTGTGAGGCGTCAACGCTACCGCGGTGTACCACACCGCACAACACGTGATAAACATAATAAAATAATTTTAAACT